>NC_056736.1:703418420-703445920 GCF_019279795.1 Protopterus annectens
GCTCCCACACACATGGATTTCAGCAGGATTTGGTTAGGTTAGCTGAAGACTTAATTTCCCTGGTCAGATTCAGACAACCTCCTATTGAGTCTTCCCCAGGGAAAAGGGGCCCAACACCAGAAGTCCTTTCTGACCCTTTTGAATCTGCTAAACATTCTGACCAGGAGGAGTCTGTTTCTGATGAAGGACCCTCCCTGACTTCCTTTGAGGAGTTCATGCCATGAGGGAGCATTTCCACTGGGAAGACCAAGATTACCCACAATCCAGAAAGAGGATTAGGAAATTTCTTGACCTGCCAGAGCACACCTCTCTTGTCATCTCTCCAGTTTTAGAGGTGGTAGAGGATGTTTTCTTGGATTCCTCCTTGAATCCTGATTCCCTTCTTCCAGCTCCTTGAAAACCAGACAGGTTTTATAGGGTACTGGACTCTCGTAAACCTCTCTTTAAGAACCCTTCTGATGATCGAGCGGTTGTGACATCAGGACCCAAAGGAGATAGAGCCAGTTTCTTCAAAAACCCTCTGCCAACTGATAAAGAGAGAGTAGGGCTCTTGATAGATTTGGCAAAAAAGTTTACACCTCTGCCACCTTACCTACGAGGGCCCTTAACTGTCAGTTCCACATGATAAAATACCAGCAGAACATTCTGGATCAGTTGAAGCAAAACATTACAACAATTGAGGACAAAAACCTTTTCAAAGAATTACTAGACCTTTGTCTCTAGTTGCTAGGCATTCCTTGTGCTGTGGCTATGATGCTGTGGATGCTTCCAGCTGGGCTGCAGCCACTGGTTCTGTTATTAGAAGACATGCATGGCCAAGGGAATGCTCCCTGAGCATGTCAAGTCAAATCTTTTGGATGCCTCACTGGAAAAAGATTTCCTGTTTGGGTCAAAAACTGAGGTTGTACTTAAAAAAATTGAAGAGAGAGCTAAATCCATGCAAACTGTTGAAGACTTCCTTCAGGTTCAGTCTCCTTGATTTAGCGGAACTACCGCACTAAACACTGGTCCTTTTCTTCACCATCTAAACACAGGCAGAGAAAGCCCCATAGGAAAAGGACACAAAGGCAGCAACAACTACAAGGACCCAGGCAGTGGACCACAGACACTTCCAGGCAAGGGAGTTCTAGGCTACAGATCCCTGGCAGAGAGGAACAATGACTTATCCATCCCAGTCTCTCAGAATCCCCTTCCCTCCCCTCTCCCCACAAGTATAGGAGAAAGACTATCCCTGTTGAAGGAAAATTGATCTCCGTCATCACTTCAGACAGGAGGGTTCTAAGCATTATTTCAAATGGCTACAGACTCACTGTCAAGGAGCCACTAAAGCGTTCAGCCCATCCAGACATTACTGCAAAACAAAGGACAGAGGCCTTTTCCCAAATTCAGAATTTGTGCTCCCGGGGCTTAGTAGAACCAGTTACAGAACACCAGGAAGGAAAGGATTTCTACTCCAGGCTATTCCTGGTTCCTAGAAAGGAAGGCTCTTAGTATGCCATTTTAGACCTGTCTACTTTCAGTCACTTCCTGTTGATTCCAAACATCAAAATGTTAAATCTTCAAAGGCTTTTATCCATGATAGCACCTCAGGAATTCATGGTCACCCTAGATCTAAAAGACACCTACTTGCACAGTCCTATAGACAAAGAAGCTTTTTATGTTTCAGAGCAGGTTCCAGTCACTATCAATTTTCTGCACTGCCCTTTGGCTTGTCTACTGCTGCCAGGATCTTCACAATGTGCTTAGCCCCTGCAATCACCATTTGCAGGACCAGAGGGTCCAAATCTACTCCTACCTGTACAGTTGTCTAATACAAGCCACAAGTCTGTCAAAACTCCACTCAGATCTGGTGTTCACCCAGAATCACTTGGCCTCCCTGGGCATCATCATAAATCAACATAAATCAAACACAGAGTCCTCCACCAAGACTGCCTTCTTGAGGGTTCTTCTGGATTCACCCTTCAAAAGCCCTTCTTACCTCCAGGCAAGGGCTCCTTCTTGACTCAGTACTTCCAAAGGATCATGCAGAGACAACGCCCCGCAGCCAGGGAGTTCCTCAGAGCACTGGACTTTATGGCAAAGGATCACACAGAGACAATGCCCCACAGCCAGGGAGTTCCTCAGAGCACTGGACTGTATGGTATCTTGCATCTTCATGGTTCCTCTGGCTAGGCTGTACATGAGGAAACTCCAGTGCTAACGCAAAAATGTGTGGTGCCAGCAAGTGCAACCCCTTTCAATCAGGATATGGTTTATCCCTTTTCTCAAGAAGGAATTTGCATGGTGGGCACAAGCCTGTGCTCAGAACCAGTGCCTTTCTTTCAGGTTCATTCCCCAGGAGCACACCTTCACCACAGACACCTCAGAGACAGCCTGGGGGGCTCATTTCAAACATTTCTATACACAAGGAAAGTGGGGAAAATCAGTTCAGAAGCAAACACATAAACTTGAAAAAGCTTATTACAGTTCAAAAAGACCTAGTAGTATTCAGTGAAAAATGGAAAACAGGGGTCCTGTTAGTAAAAACAGACAACACCACAGTCATGTGATACATAAAAAAGCAAGGGACACCCACTCCTACCCTCTGTGTCACCTAGCAATGCAGATTTGGGTGACCATCCACTCTGTGAGATTACACTGTTTGGCACAATACCTTCCAGGTGCTCAAAACATTCTAGCAAATCACCTCAGCAGAATCCTGATGCCCCCCCCCCCATGAATGGCATTTGCATTGGGAAACAGTTCTCAGCATAGCCAAGAAATGAGGTGTCCCCCAGACAGACCTCTTCACCACCAAGGAAAATGCTCAACTGAAAAGATTCTGTTTCAGAAGGATCCTACTGTCAGCCTGGAAGACAAATGCCTTTTCTCTCCCTTGGACTCACCTTTTCATCTATGCATTCCTCCCCTTACTTCTACTTCCTTGGGTGCTTCTAAAAATAAGGGAAAAGGGGCCAAAAGCAATACTGACAGCCCCAGACTGGCTCAGGCAAGACTGGTATCCTATGCTGCTCTACCTAACCAACGAGAATCCATATCAGTTACCTCAAAGAGTGGACCTTCTGACTCAGGACAAGGGAAAGATCGTGCACTCCAGGCTTTAGACACTCATTCCTGTCTTAGCCAAGATCTCACATCCTAGATTACCTGGCTAGTCTGGTTAGCAAGCACCCATCCTATTCCTCCATGAAAAGTCATGCATCTGCCATTTCAGCCCATATACTTGCTCTTCCTCCTGTCTTTTCTGCCCCCTGTCTCAGACAATTTCCCAAGGGAATGATTCACATCAAACCACCCAGGAGGCAACCTACCCCTCCATGGGACCTTAACTTTGTTCTGTAAAAACTGCCCCTGCCTTCTTTCAAACCAGCAACATCAGCTAATGTAGTTTCTAACTTGGAAACTGCTTTTTTGCTGGCTATCACTTCAGCTATAAGAGTCGCTGAGCTGCAGGGTCTCATGGCGGTAAAACCCTACTTCATCTTCCATCCAGAGTCTCCCTCAGGACTAACCCATCCTTTATGTCCAAGGTGGTCAAGGACAGATCTTTGAATCAAGCCATACATCTGCCTACCTTCTTTCCCAATCCTCAGAACCAGGAGGGAAGAATCCTTCATTCAAAAAATAAGAACAACTCTTTGTGGCCTCTGTCACCAGTTCTGAAGGAAAACCAGTTTCCAAACAGACTGTCTCCAAATGGATCTCTCACTGTATCCCTTTTTGTTACAGCCATCATGATAAGAAGCCACCTAAGGCTGTCAGGACTCACTCTGCTAGGGCTACTACTGCCACCTCTACTGCCTTTCTAAAAGGATTCCCTAGCAAGGACATTCTGGAAGCTGCTACCTGGTCATCTGTGCATATTTTCACCAAACACTACCACTTATAAACCTTTCCAGGTCCAGAGCAGGATGTGCCATTTCCATTCTGCAGGGCATCCTGCCCTTTCCCTAATCTACTTTCTATCCTCCTTTTCATCTTTGGCAGTCATCCCACAAGTCAGCTGCAACAGTGAAGCACAAAGAACATAGTACAGTTGCATGCAATTACCATAAACATAGATGGTCGAGTGTATTCACTGCTGCAGTCTTCTTTCCCTCCTTCCTTTCCCTTAGCCTACAGGATAGTTTGGTACAACCTTTTTCTCATGCCAGGGGAACCTCCCTTGTTTGTACCCTCCCTTGCTTAGGTTCTGTTTCTTAGGTCCTTTACTTTAGGACCCATCTTAGGGGGCTTCTACCTTTGGGGGGGCAAGAAAAAACTGAAAACATCATGTAAGTTATCTTCCTGTATACTTGAGCATACTGACATCGATCAGGTCATCCCCAGCTCTTGTAGGAGGCAGCTTTTTTTCTCTGGTTGTTGGACCAGCCAAGGGCTTCCATACCAGGAAGTCCCACGTGTCAGGACTGCAACAGTGAATACACCTGAGCATCTACATTTATAGTAACTGTACACAACTGTACTATTTTAGCCTCATATTTTGGTATGCTCTACATAAAGTTTGTGGTTTTCTGACAAATCACCGAGGCTTGAAGTCACTAAATATTGACATTCATTTGAGTTTCAGACTTATTATCCTGTAACAAAGTAATGCTAACATAAATCTTGTTATTCTATCAACTTTCTAAATTTATAAGAGCAATATTTAAAATTGGTCTCTAGTTTTAGACCTTTGTCACTCCCCCATTATTTTAGGCTTTGTCCAGATTTCTTGTGCTAAGAGACTGAGGGTATGAAGGAGCCTAGTCCAAAGCTCCAGTTACCCCAAAGCAGTGTTTGGCTAAATAACTTGCTCAAAGTCACACCGCAGATAAAAGTATGTGGAAAGATTCATACCCTACTCTCTTTGCAGAGGGATCAGCTAATTAACAAGTTAGAATGTCAGTCCTCTGCACTAACTGCCAGACAGTAAACATTAATTCAGTACAAATCTCTGACCACAGCATGCCTACTGCAGCACGTATGAGCTGTCACAATCACCTGTAGAAATGCTTCGTCATAAACATTTCAACAGCAGTCACATGTCACATAGTGAAACATCCTAATGGCAGTGGATGCAGTAATATAGCTGTGTAGTCAAATGCCATGTAACAAACATTATAAAATCATTTCACACATCAAGAAGAAAAGTTCAAACTGCACAAATGGAATGATAGCTGCGGAAAGCGGTCCAAACAGTACCCTCTCTTTATCCTATATCGTTTCCACTTCAGTTGAAATAACGGCTCTCCAATTGTCATGAAGCGGATCCAAATGCTGGTACAAATAAAAACAAATAGCATAATTTCACACATATCAATGCACCTGGGTCGCTATTGTTCAACTTGCTAGTCTCGTATAGTAAGTACATAAGCATCATTGTCTGACAATTTTCCATTGTAAAAGGCATTACAAAATGAGTGAACATATATATATGTGTGTGTGTATGTGTGTGTGATTGTGTGTGTGTGTGTGTAATTGCGTGCTTAAATCCACAAAAAGAAAAAAAATATTCCACTGTACCGACTATTTACTGCAAATGAGAAAAAATGCTAATTGATTTATGCCAGAATTATTGAATGGAAATAAGCTATTAACTCATCTGAGGAAATATGTAATGTTTTTAGTGAAAACATTTAGATTTAGACAGTTCCCAAAATATAGTAAAATATATATTTATAATGATATGTCAAATTTATTCACCCCTATATTATTGATAAAGACAGGATAATTCAACTCTGCTAAACTGAATGTGAGTAATACGACATAGCCAGATGGCATCGTAAATGAAGACATTAGGAACATATGTACAAATGTGTCTGACTATTTGTATGATATGATAAAGTAAATCCTTAATGGCAGATGAGAACAGTGTTTGTTGTAAGGTAGATCATGCTGTTCCCTCTATAAAGAAAACGGCAAATTAACTCTTATCAAACATCACAGCCCAAATGACCTTCTAAATAACATCAATAAATTTACAGAAACTTTGCTAGGTATACAGGAAAAAAACATAATGCTACTGTAGAGCAGTAAACAGTTTTGTGAATTTAGCAGAATGTGGCCTGACACTGATTAGGCATGTGATAAGGCCAGAATGGCAACATCATGCTAGGGACAGGTCTGCATAATGTAACTTTGTAGTGTGATAAAGGTAGGAACCGTACTGCTGAAATAACTGTACTATGTGTGGTCACATGACCCAAGGGCAGATGTCGAGCAGGTAGCATTCCCAAGAGCATGGGGGGGCCTTGTTGCTTTACTACGACCTATGTGATGACTGATCCAATGGCAAAAGGAAAATAAAAGAAAGAAAGCAAAGCAACAAACCAAGGGGAAAAACATTAAAAGACTAAAAAGAGAAACAAATAGAACAAATTAGTAAATGTGTAATACACAGCATTGCACTACAGTCAGCCTGTCACATGGATAGTCTTTCACACCTCCTTCAATACCTGTCATCTTGCTCTCCCGTATCTCCAGGAAATTATAAGACACAAAACCAGTAATCACCACAGAATACCCCTGACAACAGAAGGTAGATACATCTACATTTGATAGGCCTAATGTATGATGTCAAACCAAGTAGAGAATATTTACAATAATAATGTGGCTGTCTGTGCCTAACATCTTCTTTCCATTGGTAGAGAGAGACTGAATGGCACCTCCGCAGGCCAGTATACTTGTGTCTGCATTGCCCCACAGAGAAGGTGATGCCAGTGACATTACTTACAGCCCAGAGAAGTTTGTGCTAGTTTTTTCAAGGGGTACTTACACTCCCCAGAAGTCTCTTTGGTTCCTACACAGTAAGTATAGGAAGGCCTTTCTCTCCTTGCTGCAACATGTGGAAACCCTGCTGAACTTATGGTTTGAAGATGCCATACTCACTTTCTAGGTTTTAACAAAGGTGAAAATATTAGACTGGTGCACACAACTGGTTCCCTATTGAAATAGCGAAGGTCCACTTACCCGAATATGGAAACGTCGACACGTATACGTCGAACCGTGAAAACACCTATCGTCCTGAAGAGCGAAATCTGAAATGTCGAATTGTCATGATTGGCCCTTCTGCGGTATAGCTCCATAAGGGTAAGTGTGTGATAGATACGGACCTTAGGGTTAGGGTGCGGGTTAAGGTAAGTGCATAGATAGTAATGTATCAAGCAGTAAGGGCTGCCAGAATGGTTAGTGACTTCAATGATTTTATTACTGAATGTGACTTGATAAGATCCATGTTTAATAGGAGAGGGTATCCAATGGCCTTTGTGGCCACTGTGTTTGAAGAAGTCATTAGTAAAAGGCCATCAGTCCACTTTACCCCCCTGTTACACAAAGGTTCTAACATGCCAGAGTCACACACTAACATTTTAGCATCTCCTGCTTCAACAAACATACAGGAGGGAGACAAATCAACTAGACTGTTAACAACTTATTCACTTGACTCTAGAGTCGTTAGAGAAATTGTCAACAAGAACTGGGCATTTATTACGGAAGATCCCCACCTTAGAAGTTCTTTAGGTTTGACACCCCCAACTAACTTTTAGGAGGGGCATAAACCTGAAAGGTTTAGTTGAAAAGACCGAAAAGGACTTCTAAATTTAATACAGGCATGACAAATGTGGGAAATGTCGTCAATGCAAGTTCATTAAATTATCTGACAGAGTAAAAATCAGAAATAAAGTATATTACATCTATGATAGATACAACTGTGATTCTCTAGGGGTTGTTTATGGAGCTTTCTGTGACGGTTGTGAAGCATTTTATATCGGGAAAACAGAGAGGAAATTAAAACAGAGGATTTATGAGCACCAGTACAGCATTATGAACAAAACTAGTAGTAGTGCTTTAGCCAGACACACCCTTATTTCTTATTTGTGGTTTTACAACAAGTAGAACATAACAAAAGAGGGGGGCCCTGGGAACTCAAATTAGAAGAGGCTGAAGTGGAATGGCAAATTGCAACTGCTGCTTACTCTTTTCCAGGGTTAAATGAAGCCTCATCTATCAAGAGCTTGTTGAAGCTTAAAGCCCTGGTATGATAGGGGTGGCAGCTTGTTTGTTTCACACAAAAATGTTTAAAACATCTAACGGACTTTTCTTCTTTTTATATTTTTTTATGAGTAAGACTTTCTATGGTTTTATATGTTTTTACATGTATAACACCACAAGGCAAGGTGTACAAGTCTTGTATGATGTATTTACATGTTGGTTTTTTACATTAACATAATGTAACTCAGTTTAATAACATAACATAATATATTTCAATGTTACACATTTACACAGTATACACTTTATTTATTATCATTATTTTTTATTTTTTATATAACAATGGTCTATTTTTAAGCATCATTTACCCTCCCAATTGTATTTGTATTTATTTTTTGTCTTGGGTTGGAAATGGTAAACTTTTTTATTAACCTTTTTTAGATGCTTAAGACTATCACTTGGGCAACATGATTTAATTAGTCAATGTTGCTTTAAATGTTTAATGCTGCATGACATCATGTACTTGGGCTGGTAATGCTGCATGACATCATGTACTTGGGCTGGTAATGCTGCATGACATCATGTACTTGGGCTGGTAATGCTGCATGACATCATGTACTTGGGCTGGTAATGCTGCATGACATCATGTACTTGGGCTGGTAATGCTGCATGACATCATGTACTTGGGCTGGTAATGCTGCATGACATCATGTACTTGGGCTGGTAATGCTGCATGACATCATGTACTTGGGCTGGTAATGCTGCATGACATCATGTACTTGGGCTGGTAATGCTGCATGACATCATGTACTTGGGCTGGTAATGCTGCATGACATCATGTACTTGGGCTGGCCCAGCCCATTGACTCAGCAGGTTTGTGTTAGGTTTTTAAACTGGGAAGTGAATAGTTTTTACTTGTCTGAAGAAGCTGAAGTATTTTGTTCGGTGAAAGTGCTTACGTACAATAAACAGTTGGATATTCCATTGCCTGCTTGTTTTCTTTTCTTGTTTAGATAGTAATGTATGTAAGGTTTAGTGTAGGGTTAGAAGTAGGGTTTTGGTTAGTGTATGCATGTGGTTTATTTATTTTGTTTGGGTAGGTAGTATGTAGCGTGCGGTGGGGTTGGACGACTATGATGGTTCGAGATTTTGAATTTCGTGGTTTAAGGCATTTGGTGTATTCGTGGTTCGGGTAGTATGTGTCGATGATTCCATATTCGCTGACTAGGACTTTTGCGGTTCTAATATAGACCCCACATAACCACACTACTGGATACCACACAGTGTGCATCACCGGACAAAATGGTAGCATGATGCAAAGTAACATTTGTGTGGCCAGGTGACAATGCATGCTTTGCAGTGTCTGTGCATGTGTGCACACTACATGCAACCTTTCCTCTCAGGAAGCATTGTAGCACCAGCAATAGCTGAAAAAGCATCATTTTGTAGCTGCAATTCAGAAATGACCATGCATAATTACTATGCTGTGAGGTCTGATTTATTGACACAAAAAACACAGTCACCAAATTTCAAGAAAATGCCTTACAGTGAGCAACCTAGAGCAACTTAGAGAATCAGAATATAGTGGAAAAGAGAGTGTACTGCCATATAGGCAAACTGACAGCTGATAGGATTACTAGTACTGGACCTTAGGACTGCAATGACCAGACATGAATGTGAGGAGACAGCAGAGCTAGTAGTTGAGATGTGAATTACGTGGAGTGACACAGTACAGAGCATGACAGGAAATTACATGATTAGCGGTGGAAGAGGCAACCTGGCAGGACAGGAAATGACATGATTTTGGGTGGGAAGATAACCTGACAGGACAGAACAGGAAATGACATGATTAGGAGTTGGGGGAGCAACCTGATAGGACCGGACAAGAAATGACATGATTAGGAGTGGAAGAACAACCTGACAGGACAGGACAGAAAATGACATGATTAAGGGTAGGAGGACAACCTGATAGGACAGGACAGTAAATTACATGGTTGGGGTGGTGTGGCAACCTGACAGGACAGAGTGCAGTCATGGTGGGGGGATCACCTTGACAGGGCATAAGGAATCTGGTAATTCCAGGTTGCAGTCTTTCTGAGGGACTTACCCTAACAGGGCATAAGGAACACCATCAAGCCCCTTCACTGTTCTGATGTGTAAGGTTCACAACAGCATAACACAGGCACATGGACTGCATGACATGCTATTGGAGATATGAGGCCTCCAGTATACCAGGCACAGACTGCGCTTTCAGCACATGGCCAACATACTCACTGCTGAGACACTATGGCATAGTGACTCACTGCTGAGACACTATGGCATAGTGTCATAATGTAGTGGCACATAGCTCTATGGTCACAAAAAACTGGGCTGAGGACAGTGCTGAGACAATTGACAACTGGCATGAACAGTCATGCAAACACACACTGGTCAATACAAATAACCCACAGGTTTATATGTCATTTGACTGAAGGCTGAAAAGTTCAATACAGAGGAGACAGAGATGCTACTACAGGCCCTCTGCACATGTGGCATATGTATCCTTGAGAAAGGTAAAGCAAACAAAAATTTCTTGATCAGGTGTGACATGGAATTGGTGCAGTACATTAATGTAGTAGGTGACAGTAACTGAAGAATAGTACAGGTATGTTGCACGATCACTGATAGTTTACTGATTGCCAACCCCAAGGTACTTGAAGTTGCCAGAAGCAGACTGACCACTGAATGTAGACCACCAACACAGAGGAGTCTTGCAGAGTTAAAAGAATTATTAGTATCTCTCACTGGGTAAGTTAAGAGATCTCTCATACTGGATGGTGACTTGAATGTGGGAGCTGGACTGCAGATGACTGCCCCAAGTGTCTGTAGGGGATGCAGCATGTTAGTAGTTGCATATGCCATTACTGTAGAACACTGACTTCCACCTGGGAATGCTTTAACCAAACATGCCTATATGCATATCAGTCATCCAGGGACATTGGTACTGCAACTGCACCAAAACGTACATATGTATACATAGGATGTGCATGATTATCATGTAGTTGTCCACATGCTACATGGTGGTAGAAGCTGCAAATATGATCCAGTATTGCCACAGGTATGTTTTCTGTATGCATCCAGCACAACAGATTGGGAACATGCTTTATATCAGCAGGTCACAACTGACTGGCAATGCAAGCACCATGTACATTCCATGTACATGACACACTTCTAACAGCAGAGGGCACAGTCCATAAGGAGAAATGAAACCAGCAAGAACAGGAGATTAGTACTGCTAGAAATGAATTAATGTTCAAGTCTTGGTGACTACTTTTATATGGTGGACCCTGTTTTCACAAAATCTCATCCCAACGACATTGATGTGTAGATTGTATAGATTGTATAGATTGTATTTTATACAACCTATATCATGAAGAAAGGTAGGTTAAAAAAGACAGCTGGGCACACAGGGTCCAGGATAAATAAGTGCCCAATCCTGGTGTATGCACTGGTGCCAGGACTAGGAAAAAAGTCAGGGCCGAATCCTGAAGACATGAAAAAATTCCTACAACACTGTTAGGTCAGGCCCAGTGAGAAGATGGCCCCCCCACTATAGAAGGAGGAAGTAGTCCACAAAAACTGACAGGTCAAAAAAAGAGTTACAAAGATGACAATGCGGATTACTGAAGGTAAGGAGGAACTTGTGTACAGTTATTATAGCACAAGAAGCCCAGAATTTCCTGACAGAGGATATGCAGAAAGATCAAAAGAGAAAGTAAAGGGAAAAAAAATAAAACACTTGCACAAGAAAAACTGTCAGATGCTTCAAAGAAAAAATTGTAATCATTAGTTCAACAATTTTAAGAAAATCATTACATATATGAAGGAAATTTGGTCCATATAGAAAAAGAAGTGACAGAAAAAAGTTAAAAAAAAATAAAGAACAAAACCCAGAGATTTTGGAAAGGAATAAAAAGAAACATGGACATGGGAAAGAAAAAGAAATCTGGTATGATGCAATATTTATGCAAAGGAGAACGCCAAATGAATCAATGCAAGAAAACAGCTCCAAAGGTATTTGAAGAGAAATACAGGCAAAGGCACACAGATTTTAAACATTTCACAATACAAAAAATAAGAAAACAAGTGGGGAATGTAGAAACGAAAATTAGTAAGGTAGAAGTTAGTCTTTTGGCTTTTCCTGGTTAGGGGTTGCCACAGCAGAACTCCAGTCTGCTAATGATTGGCAGTGGATTTTTACAGTGCGAGTTGCCAGCCCAATGCCCAACCTTCAAGGAAGGCATACCCATTCATGCACGCACCTACCTGCATGTCTTTAGACATCACTCGACCATGGGGAGGACATGCAGACTCCACACAGAAGGTGATCCAGCTGAGAATCGAGCGGGAGAACTTCTTGCTGTGAGGTGACAATGCTAACTGCTGCACCACCGTGGCCTAGTAAGGTAGAAGTCAAACAAGTCAAATCTGAAGTTATGGATTATTTGCAAAGTGAAGGATGTAGTATGGAGAATCCAACACAGACAGTTTCACAGCATTATATAATTAAAAGTCCCTAGATTGAAGAGCAATAAGTGGAGCAGTAGGCATCTGAAGAAGATTTGCAACATGATGATGCTCTGGAACTTTCTGTAGAAGACCCATATGAGAGTCCAGTAGAACATGTTCAGTAAGGGAAGGAGCAGAAAAGGGTGACAACTTTGACAAAGGTAATGTTGTGGAGTGCTGGGCCAAAGGGTTCCCATATGATGGAGCAGTAAATGAAACAGGTTGCATCTGAAGAGGATATGGTACAGAAAGATTTTCTGGAACCTTCTGTAGGTTGCTTGCAGGAAACAGAATGCAAAGAAGATGCTCAATCTGTAAGAAATTGATTTAAGGGAATACCTGTCTGATTTAATAGAGATGGCTAGACCTATCAAAATAGACAAAAGAAATAGATTACAGCATGTAGGACCCAAGACCCAAATGTGAGAAGATTGGTAAAGCAGTAATCAGGACTATTAAGAGAAATTCATGTGATGCAGCAGATATACATAGAATATATTACTGTGCAGCCAAACTAATAACAGATGAAGTGTTACCACAAAAGGTAGTGTAATTAAAGGGAAGGAATGAAACAAGTTAATTACCACCATGGCAGCATCAAAAAGAGAAAACTATAACGCAATTAAGACAAGAAGTATAACTATTAGGCACTTAATATGGATATGGTAAAAGAAAAAGCACAGTATCAAAACAAACCAAGATTTATCACATACTATTACCAACAATAAACAGAAGATATTAGCACAGGCAGAAATACGTAAGAGGTATGTAGATAAATCTAAAGGAAAAGTACAAAATAAGGAATTAATTGATGATCCAAAAATATTTATAGAGAATTAGGAACCAAAGCAAAAGGAATAGAAATTCCACCAAAAAAGAAGAAATAGGTACATTTTGGACAAGTATTTATGAAGATCTTGTTGAATATAACAAAGATGCTGAATGGACAGAAGAATTAAAAGAAACAGTCAGGAGATCTAATGAGGAAGATATGAAATGGGATGAAGTAACGGCCAGAGAAATTAAGACAAAATTAAGAAAAGCTCCTAATTGGAAAAAATCCAGGCCCTGATGCAGTACCTAACTTTTGGCTAAAAGTATTAACATCTTGGCATAAATATTTAGCCCTGAGTAACAACTACTTATATGTGCATCCTGAACAGACACCAACTTGGTAACAATAAGAAAAATGATACTCTTTAAGAGTGAACCTGCAAGCTAACCTAAAAGCCATAGACCGATAGCTTGTCTTCTGACAATATAAACTGTAAATGATGCAGAGTTTATAGTCTTTTACAACAATAGAACAAAAGGGTAACACAATATAGTAATATGGAACAATGGATCATTTGCTGCTAAATAAAATCATAGTAAAGAATTATGAAAAGGGGATGAATTTAAGTATGGCATGGGTAGATAAAAAGCATTTGACAGCATCCCACATTCATGGATAAGGGAATGCTTACAGATGCATAAGATACACCCTACATTGATCAATTATATTATAGTGACCATAAAACAGTGGCAAACCACTTTGCAGTTGAGCTGTGACAAAGGGCAAATTATTAAGCCATTAAGCTGTTTACTTAACAGATTAGGTTATTATCACAATTTGGCTCCCAGAAAACAACCTAGGTTAAAGACTTCTCATCTACATATTGTGGATGACTTAAAACTCTACAGTTTGTCAGATGAGGATTTAAAAGCACAATTTCAACTGGTATAAATTTATCAGATGATAAAAGAATGTCATTTGGGCTTGATAAATGTGCCAAAGCAGCATATAAAACTGGAAGCTGCAGCACCAAGAAATAACAATCTGGTACAACAATGTGTATAAAGGAACTTGAGCAGAAGGGAGTGTATAAATATGTGGGAATAGTTGAAGGATTGACAATAAAACATGAACAAATGAGAATAAACCTCAGTAAGGAATACTTCAGAATACTAAAACTAATTTGTGATGTGAAGGAAATAAATCTGGAAGGTTCATAAGTATAGAGCTCTTCTGGAATGATCTGACCTCATGCTGAGCAAGATTTGATATAGGAATGGTTAAGGAATAGCAAATAGAAACAAAAATATGAAAGGCTAATATTGGTGGCCCGGGAAAGTGGACTACATAGATGTTGCTGTACAGAGTCCATTAAGAAGGTGGAAAAAACAAACAAATTCAGTTTCTGTAAAACAGAACTGGAAATAGTGACACATCTTTTTGCTGAATGTGATAACACACATGGCAGAGAGCCTATGTACTGAAAGACACAATAATATGTCAGGATTGTTGCAATGGGGATTGTACTAATACAGGTAGCTGAGAAGTACTGAAAACATGAACCACAAAGCATTATAGAAAAATATGAAGTCTGTGATGATGTGAGGTGTTCCCAGGAGAAGTAGAGAGGTGGATGTGTAACATATGCCAAAATAGTTAGCTGGCGTTTTGTAAAGAATTATATGTTATTTGTATATCAAACTGATTTGCATACATGCTTGTGTTGAAAATGTATTTGTAAAGTTGTTTGTTTTAAATATGAACCAACAGTGTGTTCTGCTGGACAGAAAATAAATATACATGTATGCCACACTGTATTATTGTAATGTATATATATTGTAACAGGATACTGGAAGAGAAGAGGTCAATCTTAGTCCAGCTGACTTTGAAAAATAGTTTGAAATTAAATGACTTAATTTAGGCCATAAAGATTCTATTTCATAGGTCTCAATGCAGCCAGAGACAAAATGTCTGTACTAGGAAGCCTTCTGTATTGTCATTGTGGGTGAACTAATTACCACTCTGGAAGGGTGGAAGTTTAAAATTGTCTTATGACTTCCAGAAGCTGCAACTGATCTTAGCAAAGCTCTATGTATGTGTATCATGACACATATGTGCTAGGTTCTGGTTCGGTTGCTAGGAAAGGGGATAATATGTGAATCAGTCAGATGACTGTAGATCAGTGTGTGTGTGTGTGTGTGTGTGTGTGTGTGTGTGTGTGTGTGTGTGTGTGTGTGTGTGTGTGTGTGTGTGTGTGTGTGTGTGTGATATACCTTTAAGAAGTGTTCCAGTGAGTCAGCACATGCATATGTGTACTGAGCATGTGCAAGCAAGAGTACCATTTAGAATGAGCAGCTAGAGTGTGAGCACGTAAGTATGTAGTCAGATAGCTTAAGTTCAATGTTCCTGCATTCCATCCTGATGTGTTTGTATTCAGTAAACAAATTAAATGAACATCCAAGCCTCAACATCATCTTTATGTATATAAGAAGAGAGACATGGTGTCAGAATGGGATCCAGAGCTACAGCCATGAGGCAACCGGTAGGAGTTGGAGGAATATACAGAAGTAGATCATCCCTACTGCTCAAATGACTCACAAAATAGGTCAGAAACAAATTCCAGGTACTAAAACTAGCTTAAATGAATATAAACCAAATCACTCAGAATGCTCAAAACAAATTTCTTATTAAATAAAATGTCCAAAACTGCAACATATTGATAAAAATGTTCAAAATAATTACAAAAATGTTTGAAACAATATCCAAATCACATAAAATGTATAAAAAAAGGAAAAGAGCGTATTTTTTTGCTTTGTGCTACTTTTTCATAATAACTAAAGCTTTTCAAAATATCCAAAGTGTTTGCAAGTGTATGCACTATTACAGTGCAATTAATTCGCAAAGTAAAGTTGTTTCAAAAAATATTTCACAAAGTACAGTTATTTCAGTGAATGCTTCACAGACCACAGTATTTCAGAGTTTATTGTGCATTTGATTATTATTGCAAGTACCTGGTATGTATGACTGTTTGTTCATAATTACAAGGGCCACTTTGCATTCTGTTTTACTATAATCTGTGGGGACGGCAGACCTGCACCGCTTGTGTTGATGATAACTATACTGCAGAAGACTGGAGAGTGTTTGAGCAGGAATATATTTTTGTAAAAGCTGCTTTTTCTGGCAAAGATACATGTATAAAAGCATTTATTCTGCTTCATTTAGCTGGTTCAGAGGCCATTGAAAGAGATTGTTCCTTTGTGTATGCACCTTCTGTGCTTGCAGGGAAGGGGGAAGACTGCCATATAGTGGTACTGGCTGAAAAATGGGAAGACCCAGAGTGCTTAAAACATAAATTTAGAGAAATGTGTAACCGCCAAATGAACGTTACAATGGAGAGGCACTTATTTTACACAAGAGATCAAAAGCCTGGTGAAACTTTTGCAGCATATATAACTGACTTGAGAAATAAGGCTCAAGTATGCAGATTTAGTGATTTGAGAGATGAATTGATAAAAGACAGGCTTGTGTGTCGTAGTAATAATGACACAGTGAGAAAGATTGTGCTTCGAGACAGTGATTTAACATTAAATAAAGCCATTGAGATTTGTCAGATATACAAGTTTACAGAAAAGCACACAAGTATGCTTACAAATGAGAAGAGCAGTGGAAGGCAAAGTGATAAAGTTCATGTTGATATTATGCAGCACATATTTAAAAGAAAAAGGCCCAAGCGCATGGCAGCTACTACAGGTCCTGTAACAGTCCTTGGGAAACCCCCGAGTCTTTCCAGCAAATTTCAGAGCATGCTCAGTGATGCATAAGGGTGAGTCAGCAAAGTCAAAACATGTGCCCCCTCCTAGCTTCATAGTCAACTATCATAACTGTGGTGAAAATCACCAACCCAAAAGAGAAAAGTGCTTAGCTTTTGGTCAGCAGTGTTATTCTTGCAATGAGTGGAATTATTTCAAAAGGTTTTATAAATCAAATAAGAGACATTCTTTTATCAAAAGAGAGCATTCCAAGAGGTAAGTTAATCAATTAGAAATCTGCAACCCTACTTTTTGTGTTTATGGTGTGTCTGTGCTTGGTGAAACAGTCAATGCAGTAGATTTGTGGGCAAATAATGAAATTTTTTGTACTGTTTGGATTAATGGGAGTCCTGTAGAGCTCAAAGTGCAATGTTATGTCAGCAGAAACATTTGCTGGAGTAAAAGCTACAGAACAACTTGATTTGACAAAGTGTGCAAAGCTTGTTGCTTATGGTGGTGAAGAGATTCAGACTGAAGGCCCAGTAGTGCTTTCATGTTACTCTGCTGGGAACAGCTGTGACTTGCAATTTTTTGTAGTCAAGAGACACATGCAGTCATTATTAGGCCTCAGAGACAGTTTGAAAATGGGACTGCTTTCACTTAATAAAGACGTTCACCATGTAAGCCTGCATGACAACAGCACCAATTTTGCCCAAACTATTTTTTGAGTATGCTGATATTTTTGCAGAAAAACTAGCCAAACTGCCAGTTGTGTACTCTATGAAGTTAGACCCAGAGGTCAGCCCAGTTATCACACCAGCCCAGAAAGTTCCAGCAGCTGTGCAGAATATTGTCAAAGCCAAGCTAGACAAAATGGTGCAGCTAGGAATAATTTGTCCAGTAGAAGAACATACTGAATGGGTATCCTCCACGGTACTAGTTCATAAGAAAAGCTCAGATGATATCAGAATATGTACTAATCTAAGAGATCTGAACAAAGCATTAAAAAGGCATCAGCATCCAATGTTCATAGTCAAAGAAGTTGCTGCTCTCATGCCAAATGCCACAGTTTTTTCTGTCTTAGATACAAAGAGTTCATTTTGGCAAATTTTGCTTGACCGAAAATCTTTATTGTTAACCACATTCAGTATTCCATTTGAAAGACAGATTTCTGAGAATGCCATTTGGGATAAATTCTGCCAGTGAAGTCTTTCGGTGTGCAATGGAGAAAAATGTTTTCTTGATATCTCTGTATTATTATAGTAGATGATATTCTAGTAGGAGGCAATGGTGAAGCCAAGCATAACAGAAACTTCAGGAAAGTTCTGGAAAGAGCATGTGAAGTGAATCTTAAGCCGAATCCTCAGAAGTGCAAATTCAGGCCTTGAGGAGTTACTTATGTTGGTCACTTGTTTACCAGTTCAGGTTTATGCCCACTTCCTTCCAAGCAAACAGCAATTCTAGAGATGCCAGCTCCAGACAATGTCCAAGCCCTACAATGTTTTCTTGGCATGGACAACTATCTAGGCAAGTTCATTCCAGATTCAAGCCAACTTTCAACACTGCTCAGAGAGCTGACATGCAAAGATGTAATTTGAACATCACTGCCACTTGTCCCTCTACACTTAGAAGTCAAGCAAGATGGGGTAGTTAATTTAAGATGCTTTATTACATGAAAACACGTCAAGAGGGATAGCACCATCAATAACTATAAATGAACTGATTAACAAACAGACCTTATACACAGACATGCTTACATCTCAACAGTGAATTACAAAATGGCACTCTCTCCCTGCACGTGCTCAGTAATCAGTACACTTAGTACATGTCCACAGGAGGTTTATTAAAGAGATATGCACACTGATCTACAGCCTCCCTCTTAAAGAAAAGATTGCACTTTATCAAAATAAGATTACAGTTAAGCATGCATCAATAAAGACAATCGGGAAAAATAAACACAAAATTCTCAGATTGTTCATATTGTTTATGTTCACATCACTGTATATCTGGAACATGGTCTGGAGATTTGACCGGATCTTGTGACATAACCATCAGGATTGGACTTAACAACAGGGACAGGTTTTGGTGAACAGCTTGTCTCAGGATTCATCACAGGAATGGAAAGAGCTCCTGTAATTTCCTCAGGAACTGGAACAATGGACTATTCACTCTGAGATAAAGAGTCTTTCTCACAGGCTATATGCTGTGGTACAGGCCTGGACACCAGTATCGAATGCTTCTGATTCCACAGGAATACTGCTCCTTGTGATTCCACAACATATAGTCTCGGCTCTAGGCAAATATTCTTCATGACTCCAATCCAATCATAACCTTTGGACGTTTGTATGCTTGCCACTTCTCCTTTTTGTAATGGATTGAGCAGTTTGCTGGCTTTATTGTAGTAGGACTTCTGGGTTAGGCATTTCTTCAGCAGAATGGCTTTCACTGACCTGTTTTTTTTGACACATGAAACCAACAATTGACTACTGATGGGTAATGTGGTTCTGGTTTGTCTCGACAGAAGTCATTGAGCAGGTGAACCAAGCTGTTTATCATGAGGAATGTTTCTGAGATTCAAGAGATTCAGGAAAGTGTCACTATTGCCTTGTTTTGACTTCTCTAGTAACTGCTTTGCACTTTGGAATGCACATTCTGTCAAACCATTTAACTGAAGATACTCTGGGCTACTCTGGACACTAGTAAAGTCCCACTCTTCGGCAAATATTTGAACTCTTGGCTTGTAAATTGCATGACATTGTCAGAAATAACTTTTCATCTTGAGATCCGTGCCCTGCAAAATGATGCTTCATCTTAGTAATGACAGTACTGGATGCTAGATTGGGAAGTAGGTCAATCTTGAACCAATTGGAGTAAGAGTCTACTAACACCAAGTAATGTTGTTTATTCCACTTGAAAATGTCTGTAGCTACTGTTGACCAAGGTAGTTCCAGAGTCTGGTTTAGTTGAAGTGATTCTTTCTGTTGGTATGGCTTTGTACTATTAAACACAGAACAAGATGAAAGTTCTCAATATCTTGTGACATATAAGGCCAAAATACTAGTTCTCTCATCCTTCTTTTGGTAGAGTCTGCTCCTGGGTGACATCAATGTAAGATAGTAATGTACTCTGGTTGCAAAGACTTTAGAACAATAACCTTAGGACCTTTCATAATGATACCTTTGTCTGACAAAATCTCATCTCTGTATGGAAAATAAGGTTACACTTCAGGCAGTACACTAGATTGCTTTGACGGCCATCTTTAAGAAAGTGGTTGAGCTTCTGTAAAACTAGATCTGCAGCTTTGTGATCTCTCAGCTCATCAAGACATGTGGAAGAAAATGTTCTCACTTCCATGACTTCAAAATCAAATTGCTCATTGTCATGCTGTTCAGTGGTAATTTTGGGTGATCTACAAAATGTATCAGCAAGATAAAGAAGTTTACCTTTCTTGTAGACAAGATTGAAGTGATACTTTTGCAATCTCAACATCATGCATTGCAGTCTGGCTGGAGCTGTATGCATAGGCTTTCTCAGGATAGTGACTAGAGGTTGATGATCTGTTTTGATTTGGATAGGTCTACTATACATATAATCATGGAACTTGGAATATGCAAACACAATTGACAAAAGCTCTTTCTCTGTCCGAGCATACTGCATTTCAGCTTGGGTAAAAGTTCTGGAACCATAAGCAACAGGTTGACCCTCTTGTAGAATGACTGCACCAAGACCAAATTTCGAAGCATCACATGAAAGTGTAACTGGCTTGTGGATGTCAAAGTATCTGAGATTAGGTGGACTGTCAGTTCTCTGTTTCAGGATATCAAATGCTCTCTGGTGTTGTTCCAACCAAGACAAAGATACATCTTTATGTGTAGCTCTCTGAGTGGTGCAGAAATTTAACTCAAGTCTGGAATGAACCTGCCTAGGTAGTTAACTATGCCAAGAAAACATTGCAGGGCTTGAACGTTGTCTGGAGCTGGCATCTCAAGAATGGCTATTTGCTTAGAAGGGTCTAGTTGTAAGTCTGAACTGTTGAATAAATGACTATAATAAGTGACTTCTCATAGCCTGAATTTGCATTTCTGTGGATTGAGCTTACGATTCACTTGACATGGTCTTTCCAGAACTTTTCTGAGGTTTCTGTCATGCTCGGCTTCACCATTATGTCCTACCAGTACGTCGTCTACTATAATGGCACAAGCATACCCAGAAAAAATTTGCTCCTTTGCACATTAAAAGACTTCACTTGCAAAATGTATCCCAAATGGCATTCTCAGAAATCTGTACCTTCCAAATGGAGTACTGAAAGTATTGAACAATGAGGATTTCTTGTCAAGCAAAAATTGCCAAAATGAACTCTGCATCTAAGACAAAAAAAACAGTGGCATTTGGCATCAAGGCTGCGACTTCTTTGACTGTGTGGATTGGATAATGAGGTCTTTTCCATGCCTTGTTCAAATCTCATGGGTCAATACATATTCTGATGTCATCTGAGCTTTCATTATGAGCTACCACCATGGAAGATGCCCACTCAGTCGGAGTTTCAACTGGACAGATCACACCTTGTTATACCATTTTATCTAGTTCAGATTTGACTCTGGTCTGCATAGCTACTGCAACTTTTCTGGCTGGCCTGACATCTGGACTGACATTTGGGTCTAACTTTATGGAGTACACAACTGGAAGCTTGCCTAGTTTGTCTTCGAACAGATCAGCATAGGTAGAAGAAATAGACTGGGCAAAATTAGAGTAGTGGTCTTTTAAGCTAACATGGTGAACTTCCCTATTAAATGAAAGCATTCCCATTTTCAAAATGTCTCTGAGGCCTAATAGTGACTGGATGTGCCTCTTGACCACATAAAATAATAAGTTGTAACTTCTACCAGCAGAGTAACATGAAAGCACTACTGAGCCTTCGGTTTGAATCTCTTCACCACCATAAGCAACAAGCATTGCACACTATGCCAAATCAAGCCTTTCACCAGCACGTACTCTAGCAAATGTTTCTCAGACATAATATTGCACTTTGAGCCAGAATCAGCTTTGAGCTCTGTGGGCTTGCCATAGGGTTACTACCTGTCCCACTTTGTGAGGGACAGACCATCTTTGGGCAGTTGTGTCCTGACCAAAAATATTAAAAATGGCAAATGTCCTGAGATTGTAGGACATAATTATGTTCCATATTTTATGTAATAGTTGCATAAAATAGTTATTTCTGTATCTAAAATACCTAAATATTACAAGAAACAGAATAAGCAACTAAACTGCTACAAGAATAAGCTTTTATTTAGGCAAAAAAGTAAAGTTCTATCCTTTGTACTGACTGTGGGTATGTGTTGGCCTGTAAAATCTGATGTGTGTCCTGAAAATGTCCCACTTTCACCATTTGAAAAGGTGGCAACCCTAGCTTGCCATTTATCTGAATATTACAAAATACTTCATTGTTAGCCCATAAATCAACTGCATTGACTGGCACCATCAAAATAAAAAGGATGAGACTCTGGGTCATGACTTTCTAATTGCCCAATTCTTTTCTTAGAATGTTCCCTTTTAGTGAAATAATGTGTGGCTTTTGATTTACAAAATCTTTTGAAATTATTCCATTTATTACATCTGTGGCATTGCTGATCAAAAGCTAAGCACTTTTCTTTTAGATTCATGATTACTACCACAATTATGACAGCAATGAAACTAGATTGGGGCCCATGCTTTGAGTTTGCTGATTCATTCTTATGCTTCACTGAGGCTGTGTGAACTCTGGAACTTGCTAGAAAGCTCTGAGGTTTACCAGTGAGTGTGACCCTGACTACAGTTGCTGCCATGTGCCTGGGCCTGTTTCATTTAATAACAAGCTACATACTATCAACATGAGTTTTGTTGAAGTAACTTCTAAAACTACAGTAAACTCTCAGTTAACTGGCACCCATGGGGATTGGTAAATGATGGATAACTGTAGTTTCTGGTTGCTTGAGAGCTTCTATTAAAAATAGGCCAGACTAATACTGTATCCTATACTATTTGTTTGGTTTGACTTGTTCTTAGGTTGGGGAGAGAGGAAATTTATTCCCATCTTCCTTTTTAAAACTCTAAAAACTGTATGGTATGTTTCTGCAGGAGCGGGGGGACAGAAAGTGCAACACATGAAAATTGTACTGTATTGTACTGTATTTCTTTGATTTTTTTTCTGGTTCCTTAAGAGTTCTGCTTGCTTGAGTTCCAGTTAACTGAGTTTACTGTATTCTCATTTGTAAGCATATCTGTGTGTTTTTCCATGAGCTCATATATCTGACAAATCTCAATGGCGTTAATCAAAGTTAAATCACTGTCACGAAGCAAAATCTTTCTCATAGCATCATCTTTAATAACACACACGTCTGTCCTTTATTAACTCATCTCTTAAATCATCAAATCTGCACATCTCAGCTTTATTTCTCAAGTCAGTAATATATGCTGCAAAAGTTTCACCAGGCGTTTGATCCCTTATGTAAAATAAGAACCCCTCCATTGTAACATTTGTCTAGGGGTTACACATTTCTCTAAATTTACGTTTTAAGCACTCAGGGTCGTCCCTTGACTCAGCCTGTACAACAATATGATGGTTTTCCCCCTCTCTAGTGTAAATAGCAGGTGCATACACAAATGAAAGTTCCCTTTCTGTGGCTTCTGACCCAGCTAAATTAAGTAGAATAAATGCCTTTGTACGATCATCTTTATCAGAAAATGCAGCCTGTATGAAAATGTTGTACTCTTGCTCAAGCATTCACCAGTTCTCAGCAATATTATTATCAAACACTAGTAGTGATGGTTTTCAAAATCTATCTGCCATGCCAACAAATTATAATAAAACACAATGCAACCTGGGTCCACTTGCAATTATACAAAGATGCACACACAGCCAGTACTTGTAATAACACTCAAATGCACAATAAACTCTTTGAAATACTGTACTTGATGAAATATGCTCTGAAATGGCTGTATTTCAGAAATAACTTTACTGTAACACTACACAAAGAGGAAAATACTTCATACACTTCTGATAACTCCGACAGCCTCAGTAAATATGAAAAAGTACATGCTTAGCAAAAAATGTGGTCTGTATGCTTCGTTTCATATTTTGCAAATAAGAAATAGTGCTGAGAAAGTTTTAACATTAGAAATTAATTCCTGACCTGTTTTTTGCAGATTATACACGTAGCAAGAACAGTCCACTGCTGTAGATCCCACCATCTGTAGGTAGATGCTTCTTGAAGTCAAAGTAGAGAAACTGGTGTTCTTTCTGGCCATTAGATATGCTGTTTCTAACATCACGTCCTTTAGAAATCCCAGTTCTGACACCATGCCACTCGTCCCTTTACACTTAGACGACAAGCAAGACAGAGTAGCTCGTTTAAGATAGTTTATTATATAAAAATACATCAGGATGGATAGCAGCTTCAATAACTATAAACAAACTTATTAACAAGCAAAGCTTACAAACAGACATATTTACATCTCAACAGCTGACTACAAAATAGCACTCTGTCACTGCATGTACTCAGTAATCGATGCACTTAGTACATGCCCACAGGAGGTTTCTTAAAGAGATATGCATACTGATCTACAAGCACCAAAGAGTATTTGATGCCCTAAAACAGAAAATTGCTAACCCACCAACTCTCAGCTTCTATGATGTTCACAAACTAGTTACTCTTTCATGTGGTGCTTCTAAATTTGGTCTAGGTGCAGTCATTCTTCAAGAGAGTAGACCAATATGCAATATGCCCAGATTGATAAAGTGCTTTAAGCAATTGTGTTTGCATGTTCAAAGTTTCATGATTATCTTTATGGTCAAACTATCTAGATTGAAACTGACCACCAACCTCTAGTCACTATTCTGAGAAAGCCTATGCATACAGCTCCAGCTAGACTGCAATGTATGATGCGCAAATTGCAGAAGTACAATTTCAATCTTGTTTACACAAAAGGCAAACTTCTTTATATTGCCGATACCTTACCTAGCTCGCCCAGAAAAAACATAGAACAGCGTATCAGTAAGCAACTTGATTTTGAAGTCATGGAAGAGAGAACATTTTCTTCCACACGTCTTGATGAGTTCAGAACTCATACAGCTTCACATCCAATTCTCCAGAAGCTAAACCACTTTATCAGTCAAGGGTGGCCTTCAAAGCAATCTTGTTTACCAATGGAAGTGCAACCTTATTTTCTATGCAAATATGAGATTTTGTCAGACAATAGTATCATAATGAAAGCTCTTAAGGTGATTGTTCCAAAGTCCTTGCAACAAGAGTATATTAAGATCTTGCATTGTGGCCACCTAGGAACTGATTCTACCAAAAGAAGGATGAGAGTTCTAGTATTTTGGCCTTCTACATCAAGCAATATTGAGAAACTACTTTCATCTTGTTCAGTATGTAATAGTACAAAGCCGCATCAACAAAAAGAACCACTTCAGTTAAGCCAGATTCCTAAACTACCTTGGTCAGCAGTAGCCACAGTTATCTTTAAGTGGAATGGTCAACATTACTTGGTGTCAGTAAACTCTTATTCAAATTGGTTCGAGATTGACCTACTTCCCAACCAAATTTCCAGTACTGTCATTACTAAGTTAAAGCAACATTTTCCTGTCCATGGTAGTCTGCACAGAGTTATTTTTCATAATGTTGCACAGTTTATTAGTCAGCAGTTCAAGATCTTTGCAGAAGAGCGGGATTTTGTTCATATTATGAGTAGTTCTGAATACCCTCAGACAAATGGCTTGGCTGAACATGCAAAGTGCAAAACAGCTGTTAGAGAAATCCAGATGTGACAATACTGATGTTTTTCTCTACTTGTTAAATCTCAGAATTTTTCCTCATGATAAACATCTTGGTTCACCTGCCTAGAGACTTATGTTGAAACAAACCAGAACCACATTGCCAATCAGCAGTAATTTATTGGTTCCATGTGCTAAGAACAACAAAGCAGTAAAAGACCAACTGCTGAAAAATCATTTGTCCCAGAAGTCTTACTGCGATTAAACCAGCAAATCACTCTGCTCTTTACAAAAAGGGGAGATAGTGAGGATGCAGACAACAAAAGGTTTTGATTGCATCGGATTTGTGAAAAGTGTGTATCAAGAACCGAGATTGTACATTGTGGAATCACAAGGAATGGAATTCAGATGAAATAGGAAGCATTTGTTACCAGTGTCTGAACCAGTGTTACAGCATCTTGTCTGTGGCAAAGACTCAAGCTCTCAGAGTGAGTTGTGAAATGTTCCTGTTCTAGAGAACATTCTGTCAGCAATCCCTGTTCCTGAAAAAATCCCTGAAACTCCTAAAGCAGAACATTCCCCAATGACTGTCCTTGTTGCTAAACCCAGTTTTAACTATTATGTAACAAAATCAAGCCACATCTCGAAACTTACTTCCAGATACATGGCAATCTGGACGTGACTGTTGTTTTTCTTTATTAGTGTCTGTATAATTACATGCCTATTAAAATGTCAATGTTTATATGAGATAGCTCAGTAAAGAGGGAGGATGTAGATCAGAGTGTGTGATATACCTTTAAGAAGCTAATAACAAATAAAAAGATAGCTGGGAAATCACCAAAAATAGACACCGGTGAAATAAAGTAGTTTAATCCAGGAAACACTCACCACATACATGGTATCCAAATATCCTAAAAACTCATCCAACAACGTATCTGATTCCTTCCAAAAAATACAAATGTCGTCAAGGAATCTCCTGTAATGTATCCATCGATTCTGATATTTAGAATTAAAAACAAAATTCTTCTCTCACCATGCCAAGATGATATTTGCATACGTGGGGGCACAATTAGCCCCCATAGCAACACCTTTTACCTGATGGAAATATTCACCTCCATAATAAATGAAGTTATTTTTTAATATTAGATCCATCAGGTGTAAAATAGCATGTAGTTCATTGGTAGTTACATTCCCCTTATCCACCAAAGCTACTTCAAGCCATTGCAACCCCACATCTTGCGGAATGACTGTGAACAAAACTTTAATGTCCACAGTTACAAAAATAATATTTTCAAAGGATTGACTTAAGTCAATACCTCTGAGAAACTCCCACGAGTCTTTAAGAATCGAAGACTCGGCACCCCAATCTTTTTTAAATTTGTTATCCACCAATTTAGCTGATCCTTCAGCAGATACAATGGGTCTAAGGGGGGGGAGATTTGATCCTTATGTACCATGGGTATTCCAAACATAGTGGGTATCCTAGGATGTGCCACATGTAGGTATCTTAATGTTTCCATATTGATAAGGCCTTCTAATAATAGATCATTAAGAGCCAATTCGATCTTTTTATATGCAAGATTAATTTCATTTCTGGATACTCTAGAGTAAGTAGAGGAATCACCCAAATTTTCCAACATTTTGCCATCATAAATGACTTGATCCATAACGACAGAGCCCCCCCCCCCCAATCCGGTTTCATGACCCT
>NC_056736.1:703450920-703493420 GCF_019279795.1 Protopterus annectens
GTAAGGATTCAGGAAACTGGTTGCTGGGGTCATTCTAGGGGATGGATGCACATTGCATGATCACATGCCTGGCTGATGCAGATGGTGTATGCTATTCTGGAGGCAGTTTTACTGTCCCCACTACACATGGTTGCCACCGTCCCTCTGCATGGACACTCCAGTGGTTGGAGCAAAAACTCATCTGACTTCACTATGGCAAATCTCAACATGCAGGCCAGTTTAATACGAACACACTCCTCTACCGTTAGAATGACTTACTCATTCCTATGTGCAGAGTTGCAAATACCAACATTCTAACTGAACACCACATGGAGGACCACGGCAAGGTTCACTTATATTCTCTGAATCTGGGCTACCATACCTTAGACAACATGCCTCAAGTTTAAACACTGAGGTACTATTCAGTACACCCAGCCAGCACTGCACCCATGGAAGTTCCACCCCATCACTGGAGGGTGTGATCTCTGACTGCCCCAACTTACCTGCCATATACATGGCTACCACATTTACTACCAATGACCTGTCCTCCTATATTAGCATTACTGTCTCCTTTCACTGTGTCCCACCCCATCCATGCCAATAATGATGATAACTACACCCTGTCTATATCTATGGCTTATGTGATGATGGCAATGTCTGATGCTCGATCTGGCTAGTCAATGTGCTGTACAGCATAGCCTCTGTGTGTTATTTCATGCATCAGTTTTCTTCTGTGTTGCCATATTTATGACTTACAGTTGTGGATCAGAAGCCACATGTTTAACAGTGCCACAAGAAATTGCAGCCACTTCTACCTCACATAGGGTATTGCTGTAGCCTTTTCCTTGGACAATTCCTCACCTGACTCCTTGTCTGCTTCTGCTGCTGTGGTATGTCTGACCATTCTAATGTGCCCATACATTGTAATTGCTTTTGTAATATCATATTATGTTCATGCTGCATGGACATATTTTGCTGCAGGTCTCTGTTGCTTGTATCCAAGCACTGGAAGTGAATCTTCAGACTTCCAGATACATGTTCAGCGATGTTACACACTAGTTTTTTTTTTTAATTTAGTATCTTTTTTTTGTTTCGATGGTTTATGACTTCGATCACTAAAGTTTGATCTTTAGTAATTCAAAGTTTTAAACCTTTGAGATTATAATATAGACCCAGGGGTCATCATGTATAATTCTAAGGTGTGTCCAGCATCATTGCAACACACAACAATAGACACCATTATGAGTGAACCGCTGCCTATATTCATGGGACCAGCATACCAAGAAGCCTTTGGGTGGCAATGTGTGTATGTACCAACTAGATGACCCCATAGAATATCATCCCACATGAAATGCTGGTATATGTTACATGTGTGCCAGATGTGGGAATCATGGGAACTGCCTGAATGGAGCACATATACATTATATACACTGCGCTGTGCACTGCACACACTGCATGTCACTTGATGGAGTGGAACCCTTCAGCCTGATATACCAGATGCCAGATGGAGCAGGTGGGACCTTAATAGCACTGCAGTCAACAGCCCCTAAAACCTCAGGGAAGTCAGCTGTGTCCTAGAAAACCATCATAGTGATGGCTCACTTCTCTGTAGTCTGTGGAAATCAGATATACCCATCCGCATGCTGCAGTGTCATGTCAAGGAAATGGTGCAGGATTTGCAATGCCATCACCCGTGAAACTCATAATGTGTCTCCTGTTGGATGCTAAAAGGTCCCCATAACAAGGACAGATAATGCTACATAATCCTTCATATCCACTGGGATAACAAGGACAGATAATGCTACATAATCCTTCATATTCACTGGGATAACAAGGACAGATAATGCTACATAATCCATCATATCCACTGGGATAACAAGGACAGATAATGCTACATAATCCTTCATATCCACTGGGATAACAAGGACAGATAATGCTACATAATCCTTCATATCCACTGAGATAGATGATCCATCCCTCTTGAGTTCATAACAGAGGCACATGTCTTCTAACTTCCGTATGGTGTGTCTTTCGACACAGTAGCAATGAACATTGTCTCAGACATGGAGGTGATGGTACATTAACTGGACCCTTTTGGACATGGATATTTATAACATGCAACACTGGCTCTAAAGGTGCGCACTAGCACATGCTGTCCAGCTAATGCTTATGCTGTTCCTAGCATCATAGTATGAGTGAAACTCTTGAACATCACAAAATCCTGGTGTTCAGTCTAGCTTGTCTCCTTTGAGCCCGACGCTAATTCATAGCTTTCAAGTGTCCCAAATTGCCTGGGAACACTGATTAGTATCCTAAAATACAGCCCCAGCCCCAACTGCCCAATTTGGCTGCTTCTCATCTCTGTATCTGCTGTAAGGAGAACTCTGTTTGGCTCCAGACTATTCAGCCAAACAGTGCACCTCTTTACTACACCTAATTTGCATGCTACTTGCTAACTGAAGATGACATCATTTGTCTGACTGAAGATAACATCATTTGTCATTTTCCTTTTCCTGCATGTTTAATATGTGGTGGCAGACCTGAGACGCATGCTATTAAGTCAGCTTAGTCTGCATATTAACTAGAGCAGAAAGACAGACTGAAGCTGTCCATTCATCTTTTGTAGTCAATCTGAGTGGAAAATTAGAATTTTCAAGTTGGCGGTTTGAATTGGTTCTATCCGGGGGAAAGAGTTTAAGAGTATGGCCATCCAGCATGAATATGCTGCTCCAAAGAGATCATGCAGCTTGTTGCTATTGTGGATTATTGGACTGAGAGTTGGGGAATCTCTGAAGCCTAAGTGTAGTGGTCTGGCTGCAGTTTTGCATGCTTGTCTAGGAAATTGGTCACTGGATGTCTGAGGTTTCTTTCAAAGGTGGACTGAGACAGAAGACTCGATTGCATTTTTTTTTCCTTCTGAGATGAGGAGTTTTTTGTCCCTGAATTCTAATGAAGGAAGTCTGTTACATACCATGCAGGTAAGTCTGTTATTTTTGGTGTTGCACTCTTGCAGAATGGCCCAGATATTCTCGTATTGATGTTCCTCACAGACTCTGGCAAATCGGAGTGAAATCTTTTATGACCAGATACTGTAATGTGAAACTGGGGAAATTACACTTTAGGGGAGTGTGGAACTGTGCTTTTGTTAAAGAAAAGAGTAGATGCATAAAGTAAAGAAGTCACAGAGGCATAGATTGCCTAAAGATTTAAGTATATTTGTGGAGAACAGAAATGGATGGGGGCCATTCATTTGCTTTGTTATGAGTATGTTATAAGCAAAATAGGTGGCCAGTTTGATTGTGTTTATGTTGACATCATGTATGTGACGTAGTGACATATTGTTTACTGTTGTTCTGTGCAGTAACCTTTCTCTTATATAAATGCATAGAAACAATCTGTTATTGTTGCGGCAATGTAAGCTAGGAGCAATGTTAACAATTTATTCTGTGCCTGAGTTGGGCTTTTCATTTTCCACTAACCATTAATTTTGGCTTGGTCACTGATTTGTGCAGTAAGAAGTTAAGAGGCAGGTTAAGTTAAGGTGTAATATCCCCCCCCAGACCAGCAACAAGCATTCCACATAGACTTGTAGACATATATTTTTCTGTTAAGATATGCCTAATTCGGTGTACACAGAAACATGCAATGACCGTTTGCTGCTTGCTGTTTGATGTGCAGTTATTCTAGGTATGCAATGACAAGCCTGCTCTCTATTTTCAGTGGAGGCCCAGGGAGAAACACTCCAGATGCATGTCTTTGGAATGTAGGAGGAAAATGGAGTACCCAGAGGAAACCCATACAAATGCAGGGAGGACATGCAGACTCCTCACAGAAGGCACCCCAGCTGAGAATCAAACTGGAGAACCTCTTGCTGTGAGGCAACGTCACTGCATCGCCCACATAAATGCAACTGGCAGTGGTGAGATTAATGTTAAACTCCCTTAGTTTGTTGCCCCCCCCCAATGGTTTCCTGCATTAACAAATATGTTGCTAATTGGTTTTAAAACTATCTTACTGATAGATCTGTTTGTATTAAGTATAATAAGAATGCAACCAGTCAGTATTTCATAAATGTTTTAAAAATATATATCTTCTTGACATGACATTGCAGTTTGATACGTGGCAAAGCAAATATGTTGATAATTTAAAACTCTAAAATATAGTAAACTCCATCCTTGCAAACAAAAACATTGCAAAATTCAGAGATGGGCCAATAAAAATGTAATGCTAACACCTCTAAAAGTAACGGGTGATAATAGTCAAAAAGCTAAAACTCAGTTAGGAATCTTAGGAGCCATTTCCCAAATAAACCTGGTAATCTCCACTGACTTGGGAATTTGGGGAGATGAGTAGTTGAAATGCGATATGTGTATCACTGTTGTGGCAATAAAAACAGATGGACTGGTTATATCATTAATATTTTATGTAGTTGAATCTTTGACAGTCTACAAACAGTTTAAGTTATATTTGCCACTTTGGAATATGAAGCATCTATTTGGTATTCCTCTAAAAAAAACTAAGCAAGAAACTGTAGGAAGTACAAATATATTTTACCAAAAACCTTCAAGGCCTTAACTTCTTATTCAAACTCATTATGCTTAAATATGTAAACTGTGCGCTCTCTGAGATATAGAGGGCTTCAGCATGACTTGATTTTGGTTTGCCATTACCTGTCTGATGAATTATTGAGATAATTTGTAGGCATACAGACTTACTCAGATCCCCTGTGAGAAGCTGACACAGCAGTCCACTGTAAACTCTGTAATATGAACTCATCAAACAACATATCCTTTCCACTGGTCAAGCCTTCCTACAATCATCCATGGGGGGCGGGGGGGGGGGGTACCCTCATACCATCTTTTTAAATATGCTATCTTTATAGTCATAGAACAGCACTGAAGACAGAAACATCTGAAAGGGTAAAAAGAACTACTCATGCATACTGCCATATTCCAATACAGCAAAACAAATACAAAAAACATTTGGTGACTGTGCCATTCAAGAAGTTGACCCCAGAGAGACTACATTTAGCTTGTGAGTTTTTTTATTAGATGGTAGAGCTCCATTTATTAAGGTTTATATTATTTAAAATAGAGATAGAAACCTAACGTCAACAACTTGAAGAGCAATATGTTTTTAAATATAATAATTCATCAATGGAAATCTTTAAGAATTCTATAAATGATCATATGAGAAATATCATAAAACTCTGATAATATAATTTTTGCTTGCTAATGGCCATTCTATTCATATGTACCAATGATTTGCTAGGTTTTTGAACATACTATATATATATATATATATATATATATATATATATATATATATATATATATATATAAACATGTAGGTACATACACACACACACACACACACACACACACACACACACACACACACACACACACACACAGGGTCTATATCAGCATTTCAAATATTTAATAGGTCGAATCACTAAATGTCGAAGTGAAATGATCGACCTATTAAATATTCGAAAGCCGATAAAATAACAAACACACCTCAAAAAAAAAAAAATTAAAGGGTGTAGGCAGGGGGCAGGCTGCCCCCCCCCCACTCCCCGCTACTTAAATATACCAACTCTGAGACCGTATTACATTGAAGTAAATGGAAATCTCCCCTTACGGAGATTTCCGTTTACCCATTCGACGCTCTGCACTTTCGGCATTCTCGAGGCGATAATATCAGATTCGATATTGTCAGCGCTCGAGATGCTAATATAGACCCCCCTCCCACACACACACACACACACACACACACACACACACACACACACACACACACACACACACACACACACACACACACACCTTTCAACCAGGCTTGATTTACCCTTCATACAATTTTCTGAATACCCCACCCCCAAGACACATGATTGTTGAAGCTGTCTAGTACACAGAAAACTAGACTACATGGGCAACATAGTAGTGGAACAATAATTTAAAGAATGAAGACAAACATCTTACAACTCCCTTTTTCTGAAGCAAAAATAAATTAACTTGCGTGGTTGTGATACAGTTCATTAAAGTCTACATATTTTACAATCTCTTTGATAATTTGTTTATATTGTTCCATTACTTTTGTCACTTTCTGTTTTTTTAAATATATGTTTCTTAGTAGTATCCCACATTCCTACTGGAAGCGGGAAGATTTGTGTGCCATCTGATACTCAGATTTTATGTTAGTTGGATGTCCTTTTTCAGCAGCCTCTGTTTCTATTTTCATGCAGGTTGAGAGGTATCACAAACACACATACACACACACACACACGCACGCACGCACACACACACACACACACACACACACACACACACACACACACACACACGCATGCACGCACGCACGGGCACACACACACACACACACACACACACACACACACACACACGTGTGTGTGAGTGTGTATTTCTATTGGCCATGCGCACCCATTGTTGAGATAAAATTAATCTAAAAAATGGTTGTATTTTCCTTTTGTCATAAAACTATTTCCTTGCATCAGCAAGCTGATTAAAAAACGGACACTGACTAGGAATTTCAGTAAATGATGGAGGACTGGAAACTAAAACTGAAGGCACATTGGATGAACTGAGTACAGGCAAGACAGTTGTCATGGCAACAAACAGTGTAACTTGGAAAAATCTGAAAACTGATAAGCATGGTGTAAGTGTATGTGTGAAGGGTTGTAACTTGGCCTTAATCACCATGCTGGGGAATTTTCTAGCTGAAAGGATAAGGTTCCTTAAGGGAAAACTCAACACATTTATTTATTTATTGCATTTGTTTACCAGGAAGGTCCACTGGGCCTAGTTCAGCCCATTTTCAGTGGAAGCCCAGGGAGAAAAGCTCTACATACATTAACAAAACATTCCTGACCATTATGAAATAACACACAAAACAGAGTATATGCAGTTACAATGCACAACAGTACAGATTATTTACAAACATAATGTAGGTATTCAAGAGCTGTTGGTTCAGTGGCAGCAACAGCAGCATAGTATGTTTACAGGTTTAGGGGTTTGAATCCCAAATGAGAACTATTTATTATAATACTTTCATTTCTATGATACTAACACTGCCTAAGCAGATAGGCTTTTGCATGTGTGTGTGTGTGTGTGTGTGTGTGTGTGTGTGTGTGTGTGTGTGTGTGTGTGTGTGTGTGTGTGTGTGTGTGTGTGTGTGTGTCTGTGTGTATGTTTGTAATTTGACCGTAATCACCCTTCTGGGGATTCCCTTAGCCAGAGGGATAAGGTTCTTAAGGGAAAGTCAACACCTACTTCTTAGTCCAGTGACAAAGGCACCAGAGTGGTAGACTGAAGGTCTTGGATTGGAGTTTCATATGAGGGCTAATATTATATTTGAGCATGTTTATTTGTAATTTGACCTTAATCACCAATGTTGGGTCCAAGCCCCAAATGAGAGCTAATACTACCCTTTTACTTCTATGAGTCAAACAATGCCTAAGCAGAGAGCGGGCTTTCTCTGTATTTGTGTGTCTGTTTTTGTAAATCAATACTTTGACTGTCACTTTCAACACTCGCTATGCTTCTGATTGTCTGTATTTAAGGCATGAACTATTTTATTCTCAGAGTGTTAGATATCCTTATGGTTGGCACTAATTTGGTAATTTGGTAAGTACTATGGATTCTGATAGCATATTCATAGGTTCATAAGTTGTTACTAGGCTAAAGATCACTAAAGCCCTTACAAGCCTTGCCATGCACCCCAAACCATTTGAGTCCCGAGTATTATGAGCATCTACATGGGTAGCATGTTAGTAAGTAGGTAAGTACAGATTTGTTGGGGGGAAGTAGTTATTTTAATACTTTTCCTATTGATGATCTCTGTCCATAAAGGACATGGGTTCCAGACCGGGAATAAATTTACAATTTCCCATGCAATTATCAAGGTTTCATTTGAATAGATTGCAGCTTTTTGCGGCTCTGCTACGTACAAAACCCTGACCCAGAATAAGGTCATCTATGAATGATTTAGCGCCCGGTTCCCCACAAATGTGTGGTGCACTGCTGGAGAGAGGTGGCCCCCTTCCATCCGCGCTCCGACCCAGTGACAAGCTCTGTTTTACATGGATAGTGAGCCTATTCCATAGTATGGGGAATGTTTGGGACTTGTATTTTTCTCTCCAGCATGTTCTGTTTATGCCACAAGTGAAGTTCAGATGCCCGGATCTAGTGTTTCTGGTGCTGTTTGTTTTGAGCATGTGCAATAAATAGATCCATCAGGGCTGGGTCTAAGGAAGCCCTGTAACCAGGCAAAGATCTACTCTCAGCACTCTGTAGGAGACTGAATACAGAGACAGAGCATTTAGGTGATCAGTATAGGACAGGGTATTCAAGCCCTAAATTCTCCTGGTAAGAAACCTTTGTGAGTGTTCCAACAGTTTCAAATGTCTGATTAGATACATGCCAAAGGGGGCACTGTATTCAATGATAGGTCTGATAAGGGCCAATTAGAGTGGCACTATAACTTCTTTGGACCTGAATGCATAAGTTGGGCAGCATAGAATAATTTTCTTATTATCTTAACTACATGTTAGTCAAAAGTCAGATTGCTGTCTGCATATGTTCCCAGATCTCTTACTACTGGGCTGACTCTTAAGTGTATTTTATTGATGGAGTAATTAACTTGGGTTGCCTCTTTCTAAACGGGTATTATAATGCATTTTTTGACACTGAGATTTAGGCCTTGCCTTTGGCACCAGTCTTTTGTGTTAAACAAACTTACAAGATTTTGGTGCTTTGGGTGGAATCTATAATTTCTTCAAATTTACATTTATTTGCAAATCTGGTGAGCCAGAGGCCTTGAACATTACCTTGACTTCCGAGAAGTAGATGCTAAACAGGAGTGGGCCCAGCACAGATCCCTGGGGTACTCTGCTGGTGACCATTCTATTGGTGGAAGTGGTCTCCTGATCCTCACTTTTTGGGTCCTGTCTGTGAGCCAACTGGCAATCCAGTGCGTTATGTAAGGATTTACACCTAGCTCAGAAAGTTTTTCAACAATGTCTGAATGGGGTATTGTATCGAATGCCTTAGCCAGGTCAATATATGCAGTATGCACTTTTACAATCATCCATTGCCTTGGTGATCCTCTCAAAGAAGTCTACCAGATTGACTAGGCATGCCTTTCCCTTAACAAGTCAAATTGGAATGGGTCCATAGTCTGTAGTTGCTAATGTCTTTGTTTATCATTTCCATGATAATTTGTTCCGTGACTTTGAATATTAGACTTGTTAGACTGATGGATCTGTAGTTTCCTGGGCTGGTTGATGGCCCACACTTGTTGAAGGGAATGACTATTGCAGTTTTCTATTCGCTTGGAATATAGCCTGTTTCAAGGCTACAGTTGAAGAAGGCCTCACGTGGTCCTGATAAGTCATGTTTTAGACTGTCCAGGAAGCAGCTGGGTATGTTGTCAGGACCCATGGAGGCAACGTTCTTGGTTTTAGCGAGTGCCACCACTTGGTCCCAGTTGATAGATAGGAAGTATTTTGCAGGGAATTTCACCTGGTGGAGCTGGGGGGGGGGGGGGCGGTGAAGGATGAGCTGAATTTATCAACCAGCAGATTTTCTATGGAACCCTGTTCAGTGAAGATGGACTGTTCACCACCAGTTCAACACACTGCTGTGTGTGTTACCACTAAGGTTTCAGACATAGCTGAAGAAGGTCTTCAGATTGCCCTTAGCCTGTGAGACTATTCTGACCTCATAGTTGGCCTTGTTAGACTTAATTAGACCTCTTAGTTTCTTGTTAAGATGTAGAAGAGAGCACTTGTTTTTAAGGCAGTTGCTTTTCCTGATTTTGACCATGAATTTTCTTCTTTTATTATATAGCCTTGTTTAGGTGAGGATTCTACCAGAGGTTTTTTTTTTTTAGTACCCATCAAAAAAGGTCTGCCACACAACTATTGTTGTATACACCTGATGAAGCTATTTGTGAAAACTTTGTATGTGTATGTTTTTGTCTTTATTAAAGTTTTATTATTAAAGTATCTATATTTTACCTATGTGGTGACTTCAGTAAGCTTTCTCTTGTATTGTAGAGTATTTTTTAAGTGTTTGCTTTGAATGTATTTTTGGTAGATATGGCAGACTCTATGCAGCCATTCACATATTTGTATAGGGACTCTGTGAACATTTCTGTGTAGATAGCTGTGGTATCAGGGATGGGGGGGGGGCCATGACTTTTGACAAATTGTCACTTAATTAGGATGTAGTTTTCCTGTGAATAGTTCCTAAACTGTTAATGATTTAGCTGGATTTTCTGGGATGATTTTTATATCAAATGAGACAGCTTTGTGATCTGACCTCACTAGTAAGGGTGTTACATGGAGGGGTGCAATGCTGTCCTATGTTGCTGAATGCCACATGCAGTATGTTTGATCTCTGCTTAGAGTGTGCACTATCCATTCCAGGGTGTTTTTGTTAATAAAGTCCAGGAAGTGTTGTGCCTATGAGTTAGAGGCAGTGTATGTTTCTCAGTCTATAGAGGGGTAGTAAAAAGTCGCCCATGAACATTGTGTTTGGTTGAATGGTGAGCACCTCTAGTAGGTTTAGATGAGAGTTCTGAGACTCTAGGGGTATAAATGATGACCTGTAGCTAGCTATAATATGGTGAAGAACCTTATCTATAGTGGCTTGCACGTGGATGAGCTCCATGACATCATCCTGTTTAACGAACGTGGAGGAATGGTTGTTAATAACAGAGATAAAACACTTCCACTTTTGGCTCAAGTCTGTGCTGTTGGTGGTCTAAGTATGTGGGAGACACAGTAACCTTGCACTTCTAGAGTATTTTATATGGCTTTAAACCATGTCTTGGTCATGGCACAGACATTTAAATTCTTCAGAGTGAGAAAGGCTTGAAGGGTGTGGAGTTTTTTTGTTTAGGCTCTGAGCACTGAACAGTAACACCCTAAGGTTGTTTGTAGACTTTTTCACTATGTTGCTAGGTTTGTCTTTTTGGTGTTGCCTAAAAATGCTCAACAGGGATGGATAAAGTTGTAGCCAATATCCAAAAGCAGGGGGCGAGAGGTCAGGTGCAGCTCTTCCTCGGCAAAGGAACGTGGTATTTTAACCATGTCCTCCCATGCTGACAGAAGTCTGTTAACCATGTCCTCCCATGCTGACAGAAGTCTGTTAACCATGTCCTCCCATGCTGACAGAAGTCTGTTAACCATGTCCTCCCATGCTGACAGAAGTCTGTTAACCATGTCCTCCCGTGCTGACAGAAGTCTGTTAACCATGTCCTCCCATGCTGACAGAAGTCTGTTAACCACGTCCTCCCATGCTGACAGAAGTCTGTTAACCATGTCCTCCCATGCTGACAGAAGTCTGTTAACCATGTCTTCCCATGCTGACAGAAGTCTGTTAACCATGTCCTCCCATGCTGACAGAAGTCTGTTAACCATGTCCTCCCATGCTGACAGAAGTCTGTTAACATTGTCCTCCCATGCTGACAGAAGTCTGTTAACCATGTCCTCCCATGCTGACAGAAGTCTGTTAACCATGTCCTCCCATGCTGACAGAAGTCTGTTAACCACGTCCTCCCATGCTGACAGAAGTCTGTTAACCACGTCCTCCCATGCTGACAGAAGTCTGTTAACCATGTCCTCCCATGCTGACAGAAGTCTGTTAACCACGTCCTCCCATGCTGACAGAAGTCTGTTAACCATGTCCTCCCATGCTGACAGAAGTCTGTTAACCATGTCCTCCCATGCTGACAGAAGTCTGTTAACCATGTCCTCCCATGCTGACAGAAGTCTGTTAACCATGTCCTCCCATGCTGACAGAAGTCTGTTAACCATGTCCTCCCATGCTGACAGAAGTCTGTTAACCATGTCCTCCCATGCTGACAGAAGTCTGTTAACCATGTCCTCCCATGCTGACAGAAGTCTGTTAACCATGTCCTCCCATGCTGACAGAAGTCTGTTAACCATGTCCTCCCATGCTGACAGAAGTCTGTTAACCATGTCCTCCCATGCTGACAGAAGTCTGTTAACCATGTCCTCCCATGCTGACAGAAGTCTGTTAACCATGTCCTCCCATGCTGACAGAAGTCTGTTAACCATGTCCTCCCATGCTGACAGAAGTCTGTTAACCATGTCCTCCCATGCTGACAGAAGTCTGTTAACCATGTCCTCCCATGCTGACAGAAGTCTGTTAACCATGTCCTCCCATGCTGACAGAAGTCTGTTAACCATGTCCTCCCATGCTGACAGAAGTCTGTTAACCATGTCCTCCCATGCTGACAGAAGTCTGTTAACCATGTCCTCCCATGCTGACAGAAGTCTGTTAACCATGTCCTCCCATGCTGACAGAAGTCTGTTAACCATGTCCTCCCATGCTGACAGAAGTCTGTTAACCATGTCCTCCCATGCTGACAGAAGTCTGTTAACCATGTCCTCCCATGCTGACAGAAGTCTGTTAACCATGTCCTCCCATGCTGACAGAAGTCTGTTAACCATGTCCTCCCATGCTGACAGAAGTCTGTTAACCATGTCCTCCCATGCTGACAGAAGTCTGTTAACCATGTCCTCCCATGCTGACAGAAGTCTGTTAACCATGTCCTCCCATGCTGACAGAAGTCTGTTAACCATGTCCTCCCATGCTGACAGAAGTCTGTTAACCATGTCCTCCCATGCTGACAGAAGTCTGTTAACCATGTCCTCCCATGCTGACAGAAGTCTGTTAACCATGTCCTCCCATGCTGACAGAAGTCTGTTAACCATGTCCTCCCATGCTGACAGAAGTCTGTTAACCATGTCCTCCCATGCTGACAGAAGTCTGTTAACCATGTCCTCCCATGCTGACAGAAGTCTGTTAACCATGTCCTCCCATGCTGACAGAAGTCTGTTAACCATGTCCTCCCATGCTGACAGAAGTCTGTTAACCATGTCCTCCCATGCTGACAGAAGTCTGTTAACCATGTCCTCCCATGCTGACAGAAGTCTGTTAACCATGTCCTCCCATGCTGACAGAAGTCTGTTAACCATGTCCTCCCATGCTGACAGAAGTCTGTTAACCATGTCCTCCCATGCTGACAGAAGTCTGTTAACCATGTCCTCCCATGCTGACAGAAGTCTGTTAACCATGTCCTCCCATGCTGACAGAAGTCTGTTAACCATGTCCTCCCATGCTGACAGAAGTCTGTTAACCATGTCCTCCCATGCTGACAGAAGTCTGTTAACCATGTCCTCCCATGCTGACAGAAGTCTGTTAACCATGTCCTCCCATGCTGACAGAAGTCTGTTAACCATGTCCTCCCATGCTGACAGAAGTCTGTTAACCATGTCCTCCCATGCTGACAGAAGTCTGTTAACCATGTCCTCCCATGCTGACAGAAGTCTGTTAACCATGTCCTCCCATGCTGACAGAAGTCTGTTAACCATGTCCTCCCATGCTGACAGAAGTCTGTTAACCATGTCCTCCCATGCTGACAGAAGTCTGTTAACCATGTCCTCCCATGCTGACAGAAGTCTGTTAACCATGTCCTCCCATGCTGACAGAAGTCTGTTAACCATGTCCTCCCATGCTGACAGAAGTCTGTTAACCATGTCCTCCCATGCTGACAGAAGTCTGTTAACCATGTCCTCCCATGCTGACAGAAGTCTGTTAACCATGTCCTCCCATGCTGACAGAAGTCTGTTAACCATGTCCTCCCATGCTGACAGAAGTCTGTTAACCATGTCCTCCCATGCTGACAGAAGTCTGTTAACCATGTCCTCCCATGCTGACAGAAGTCTGTTAACCATGTCCTCCCATGCTGACAGAAGTCTGTTAACCATGTCCTCCCATGCTGACAGAAGTCTGTTAACCATGTCCTCCCACGCTGACAGAAGTCTGTTAACCATGTCCTCCCATGCTGACAGAAGTCTGTTAACCATGTCCTCCCATGCTGACAGAAGTCTGTTAACCATGTCCTCCCATGCTGACAGAAGTCTGTTAACCATGTCCTCCCATGCTGACAGAAGTCTGTTAACCATGTCCTCCCATGCTGACAGAAGTCTGTTAACCATGTCCTCCCATGCTGACAGAAGTCTGTTAACCATGTCCTCCCATGCTGACAGAAGTCTGTTAACCATGTCCTCCCATGCTGACAGAAGTCTGTTAACCATGTCCTCCCATGCTGACAGAAGTCTGTTAACCATGTCCTCCCACGCTGACAGAAGTCTGTTAACCATGTCCTCCCATGCTGACAGAAGTCTGTTAACCATGTCCTCCCATGCTGACAGAAGTCTGTTAACCATGTCCTCCCATGCTGACAGAAGTCTGTTAACCATGTCCTCCCATGCTGACAGAAGTCTGTTAACCATGTCCTCCCATGCTGACAGAAGTCTGTTAACCATGTCCTCCCATGCTGACAGAAGTCTGTTAACCATGTCCTCCCATGCTGACAGAAGTCTGTTAACCATGTCCTCCCATGCTGACAGAAGTCTGTTAACCATGTCCTCCCATGCTGACAGAAGTCTGTTAACCATGTCCTCCCATGCTGACAGAAGTCTGTTAACCATGTCCTCCCATGCTGACAGAAGTCTGTTAACCATGTCCTCCCATGCTGACAGAAGTCTGTTAACCATGTCCTCCCATGCTGACAGAAGTCTGTTAACCATGTCCTCCCATGCTGACAGAAGTCTGTTAACCATGTCCTCCCATGCTGACAGAAGTCTGTTAACCATGTCCTCCCATGCTGACAGAAGTCTGTTAACCATGTCCTCCCATGCTGACAGAAGTCTGTTAACCATGTCCTCCCATGCTGACAGAAGTCTGTTAACCATGTCCTCCCATGCTGACAGAAGTCTGTTAACCATGTCCTCCCATGCTGACAGAAGTCTGTTAACCATGTCCTCCCATGCTGACAGAAGTCTGTTAACCATGTCCTCCCATGCTGACAGAAGTCTGTTAACCATGTCCTCCCATGCTGACAGAAGTCTGTTAACCATGTCCTCCCATGCTGACAGAAGTCTGTTAACCATGTCCTCCCATGCTGACAGAAGTCTGTTAACCATGTCCTCCCATGCTGACAGAAGTCTGTTAACCATGTCCTCCCATGCTGACAGAAGTCTGTTAACCATGTCCTCCCATGCTGACAGAAGTCTGTTAACCATGTCCTCCCATGCTGACAGAAGTCTGTTAACCATGTCCTCCCATGCTGACAGAAGTCTGTTAACCATGTCCTCCCATGCTGACAGAAGTCTGTTAACCATGTCCTCCCATGCTGACAGAAGTCTGTTAACCATGTCCTCCCATGCTGACAGAAGTCTGTTAACCATGTCCTCCCATGCTGACAGAAGTCTGTTAACCATGTCCTCCCATGCTGACAGAAGTCTGTTAACCATGTCCTCCCATGCTGACAGAAGTCTGTTAACCATGTCCTCCCATGCTGACAGAAGTCTGTTAACCATGTCCTCCCATGCTGACAGAAGTCTGTTAACCATGTCCTCCCATGCTGACAGAAGTCTGTTAACCATGTCCTCCCATGCTGACAGAAGTCTGTTAACCATGTCCTCCCATGCTGACAGAAGTCTGTTAACCATGTCCTCCCATGCTGACAGAAGTCTGTTAACCATGTCCTCCCATGCTGACAGAAGTCTGTTAACCATGTCCTCCCATGCTGACAGAAGTCTGTTAACCATGTCCTCCCATGCTGACAGAAGTCTGTTAACCATGTCCTCCCATGCTGACAGAAGTCTGTTAACCATGTCCTCCCATGCTGACAGAAGTCTGTTAACCATGTCCTCCCATGCTGACAGAAGTCTGTTAACCATGTCCTCCCATGCTGACAGAAGTCTGTTAACCATGTCCTCCCATGCTGACAGAAGTCTGTTAACCATGTCCTCCCATGCTGACAGAAGTCTGTTAACCATGTCCTCCCATGCTGACAGAAGTCTGTTAACCATGTCCTCCCATGCTGACAGAAGTCTGTTAACCATGTCCTCCCATGCTGACAGAAGTCTGTTAACCATGTCCTCCCATGCTGACAGAAGTCTGTTAACCATGTCCTCCCATGCTGACAGAAGTCTGTTAACCATGTCCTCCCATGCTGACAGAAGTCTGTTAACCATGTCCTCCCATGCTGACAGAAGTCTGTTAACCATGTCCTCCCATGCTGACAGAAGTCTGTTAACCATGTCCTCCCATGCTGACAGAAGTCTGTTAACCATGTCCTCCCATGCTGACAGAAGTCTGTTAACCATGTCCTCCCATGCTGACAGAAGGATCTGTTAACCATGTCTTCCGCGTGACAGAAGTCTGTTAACCATGTCCTCCCATGCTGACAGAAGTCTGTTAACCATGTCCTCCCATGCTGACAGAAGTCTGTTAACCATGTCCTCCCATGCTGACAGAAGTCTGTTAACCACCTCCTCCCATGCTGACAGAAGTCTGTTAACCATGTCCTCCCATGCTGACAGAAGTCTGTTAACCATGTCCTCCCATGCTGACAGAAGTCTGTTAACCATGTCCTCCCATGCTGACAGAAGTCTGTTAACCATGTCCTCCCATGCTGACAGAAGTCTGTTAACCATGTCCTCCCATGCTGACAGAAGTCTGTTAACCATGTCCTCCCATGCTGACAGAAGTCTGTTAACCATGTCCTCCCACGCTGACAGAAGTCTGTTAACCATGTCCTCCCATGCTGACAGAAGTCTGTTAACCATGTCCTCCCATGCTGACAGAAGTCTGTTAACCATGTCCTCCCATGCTGACAGAAGTCTGTTAACCATGTCCTCCCATGCTGACAGAAGTCTGTTAACCATGTCCTCCCATGCTGACAGAAGTCTGTTAACCATGTCCTCCCATGCTGACAGAAGTCTGTTAACCATGTCCTCCCATGCTGACAGAAGTCTGTTAACCATGTCCTCCCATGCTGACAGAAGTCTGTTAACCATGTCCTCCCATGCTGACAGAAGTCTGTTAACCATGTCCTCCCATGCTGACAGAAGTCTGTTAACCATGTCCTCCCATGCTGACAGAAGTCTGTTAACCATGTCCTCCCATGCTGACAGAAGTCTGTTAACCATGTCCTCCCATGCTGACAGAAGTCTGTTAACCATGTCCTCCCATGCTGACAGAAGTCTGTTAACCATGTCCTCCCATGCTGACAGAAGTCTGTTAACCATGTCCTCCCATGCTGACAGAAGTCTGTTAACCATGTCCTCCCATGCTGACAGAAGTCTGTTAACCCCCCCTTAAATCCCATGCCAAAAAGTCCCATGCCTTTTAAAATCCCACCTGCCTTTTAAAATCCCATGCCTTTTAAAACCCCATGCCTTTTAAAATCCCATGCCTTTTAAAATCCCATGCCTTTTAAAATCCCATGCCTTTTAAATCCCATGCCTTTTAAAATCCCAAGCCTTAAAGTCCCATGCCTTTTAAATCCCATGCCTTTTAAAATCCCAAGCCTTAAAGTCCCATGCCTTTTAAAATCCCATGCCTTTCCCCCCCCAAAACCCCCCCCCCCAAAACCCCCCCCCCCAAAACCCCCCCCCCCTAAACCCCCCCCCCCAAAACCCCCCCCCCAAAACCCCCCCCCCAAAACCCCCCCCCTTTTTAAAAAACCCCAAATTTTCCCCCTTTTTTAAAAAAAACCTGCCCCCTTTTTTAAAAAACCCCAAAGGCCCCCTTTTTTAAAAAACCCCAAATTTTCCCCCTTTTTTAAAAAACCCCAAATTTTCCCCCTTTTTTAAAAAACCCCAAATTTTCCCCCTTTTTTAAAAAACCCCAAATTTTCCCCCTTTTTAAAAAACCCCAAATTTTCCCCCTTTTTTAAAAAACCCCAAATTTTCCCCCTTTTTTAAAAAACCCCAAATTTTCCCCCTTTTTTAAAAAACCCAAATTTTCCCCCTTTTTTAAAAAACCCCAAAATGCCCCCTTTTTTAAAAAACCCCAAATTTTCCCCCTTTTTTAAAAAACCCCAAATTTTCCCCCTTTTTTAAAAAACCCCAAAATGCCCCCTTTTTTAAAAAACCCCAAATTTTCCCCCTTTTTTAAAAAACCCCAAATTTTCCCAAAAAAAAAACCCCCCCTGGCCCCCCCCCAAAAACCCCCCCTGGCCCCCCCCCCCCCTTTTGGGTTTTTTAAAAAACCCCCCCAAATTTTTAAAACCCCCCCCGGGTTTTTTAAAACCCCCCCCGGGTTTTTTAAAACCCCCCCCGGGTTTTTTAAAACCCCCCCCGGGTTTTTTAAAACCCCCCCCGGGTTTTTTAAAACCCCCCCCGGGTTTTTTAAAACCCCCCCCGGGTTTTTTAAAACCCCCCCCGGGTTTTTTAAAACCCCCCCCGGGTTTTTTAAAACCCCCCCCGGGTTTTTTAAAACCCCCCCCGGGTTTTTTAAAACCCCCCCCGGGTTTTTTAAAACCCCCCCCGGGTTTTTTAAAACCCCCCCCGGGTTTTTTAAAAAACCCCCCCAACCCCCCTTTTTTTAAAAAACCCCCCCAACCCCCCTTTTTTTAAAAAACCCCCCCAACCCCCCTTTTTTTAAAAAACCCCCCCAACCCCCCTTTTTTTAAAAAACCCCCCCAACCCCCCTTTTTTTAAAAAACCCCCCCAACCCCCCCTTTTTTTAAAAAACCCCCCCAACCCCCCTTTTTTTAAAAAACCCCCCCAACCCCCCTTTTTTTAAAAAACCCCCCCAACCCCCCTTTTTTTAAAAAACCCCAAATTTTCCCCCTTTTTTAAAAAACCCCAAATTTTCCCCCTTTTTTAAAAAACCCCAAATTTTCCCCCTTTTTTAAAAAACCCCAAATTTTCCCCCTTTTTTAAAAAACCCCAAATTTTCCCCCTTTTTAAAAACCCCAAAGGCCCCCTTTTTAAAAAACCCCCCCAACCCCCCGGGGGGAAAAAACCCCCCCAACCCCCCTTTTTTTAAAAAACCCCCCCAACCCCCCTTTTTTTAAAAAACCCCCCCAACCCCCCTTTTTTTAAAAAACCCCCCCAACCCCCCTTTTTTTAAAAAACCCCCCCAACCCCCCTTTTTTTAAAAAACCCCCCCAACCCCCCCTGTTAAAAAACCCCCCCAACCCCCCTTTTTTTAAAAAACCCCCCCAACCCCCCCTTTTTTTAAAAAACCCCCGAAAAATTTTTTTTAAAAAACCCCCCCAACCCCCCTTTTTTTAAAAAACCCCCCCCCAAAACCCCCCCCGGGTTTTTTAAAACCCCCCCCGGGTTTTTTAAAACCCCCCCCGGGTTTTTTAAAACCCCCCCCGGGTTTTTTAAAACCCCCCCCGGGTTTTTTAAAACCCCCCCCGGGTTTTTTAAAACCCCCCCCGGGTTTTTTAAAACCCCCCCTTTTTTCCCCTTTAAACTGAAAATTTTCCCCTTAAACTGAAAATTTTCCCCTTTAAACTGAAAATTTTCCCCTTTAAACTGAAAATTTTCCCCTTTAAACTGAAAATTTTCCCTTTAAACTGAAAATTTTCCCCTTTAAACTGAAAATTTTCCCCTTTAAACTGAAAATTTTCCCCTTTAAACTGAAAATTTTCCCCTTTAAACTGAAAATTTTCCCCTTTAAACTGAAAATTTTCCCCTTTAAACTGAAAATTTTCCCCTTTAAACTGAAAATTTCCCCTTTAAAAAAAAAACCCTGGCCCCCCCCCCCCCCCATGGCCCCCCCCCAAAACCCCCCCATGGCCCCCCCCCAAAAACCCCCCCTGGCCCCCCCCCAAAAACCCCCCCTGGCCCCCCCCCAAAAACCCCCCCTGGCCCCTTTTAAAATTTTTCCCCCCCGAAAAGGGGAAACCCCCCCCGAAAAGGGGTTTTTTTTTTTAAAAATTTTTTTCCCCCCCAAAAATTTTTTTCCCCCCCCCAAAAATTTTTTTCCCCCCCAAAAATTTTTTTCCCCCCCAAAAATTTTTTTCCCCCCCAAAAATTTTTTGTCCTCCCACGCTGACAGAAGTCTGTTAACCATGTCCTCCCATGCTGACAGAAGTCTGTTAACCATGTCCTCCCATGCTGACAGAAGTCTGTTAACCATGTCCTCCCATGCTGACAGAAGTCTGTTAACCATGTCCTCCCATGCTGACAGAAGTCTGTTAACCATGTCCTCCCATGCTGACAGAAGTCTGTTAACCATGTCCTCCCACGCTGACAGAAGTCTGTTAACCATGTCCTCCCATGCCGACAGAAGTCTGTTAACCATGTCCGTCCATGCTGACAGAAGTCTGTTAACCATGTCCTCCCATGCTGACAGAAGTCTGTTAACCATGTCCTCCCACGCTGACAGAAGTCTGTTAACCATGTCCTCCCATGCTGACAAGTCTGTTAACCACGTCCTCCCATGCTGACAGAAGTCTGTTAACCATGTCCTCCCATGCTGACAGAAGTCTGTTAACCATGTCCTCCCATGCTGACAGAAGTCTGTTAACCATGTCCTCCCATGCTGACAGAAGTCTGTTAACCATGTCCCCCATGCTGACAGAAGTCTGTTAACCATGTCCTCCCATGCTGACAGAAGTCTGTTAACCATGTCCTCCCATGCTGACAGAGTCTGTTAACCATGTCCTCCCATGCTGACAGAAGTCTGTTAACCATGTCCTCCCATGCTGACAGAAGTCTGTTAACCATGTCCTCCCATGCTGACAGAAGTCTGTTAACCATGTCCTCCCATGCTGACAGAAGTCTGTTAACCATGTCCTCCCATGCTGACAGAAGTCTGTTAACCATGTCCTCCCATGCTGACAGAAGTCTGTTAACCATGTCCTCCCATGCTGACAGAAGTCTGTTAACCATGTCCTCCCATGCTGACAGAAGTCTGTTAACCATGTCCTCCCATGCTGACAGAAGTCTGTTAACCATGTCCTCCCATGCTGACAGAAGTCTGTTAACCATGTCCTCCCATGCTGACAGAAGTCTGTTAACCATGTCCTCCCATGCTGACAGAAGTCTGTTAACCATGTCCTCCCATGCTGACAGAAGTCTGTTAACCATGTCCTCCCATGCTGACAGAAGTCTGTTAACCATGTCCTCCCATGCTGACAGAAGTCTGTTAACCATGTCCTCCCATGCTGACAGAAGTCTGTTAACCATGTCCTCCCATGCTGACAGAAGTCTGTTAACCATGTCCTCCCATGCTGACAGAAGTCTGTTAACCATGTCCTCCCATGCTGACAGAAGTCTGTTAACCATGTCCTCCCATGCTGACAGAAGTCTGTTAACCATGTCCTCCCATGCTGACAGAAGTCTGTTAACCATGTCCTCCCATGCTGACAGAAGTCTGTTAACCATGTCCTCCCATGCTGACAGAAGTCTGTTAACCATGTCCTCCCATGCTGACAGAAGTCTGTTAACCATGTCCTCCCATGCTGACAGAAGTCTGTTAACCATGTCCTCCCATGCTGACAGAAGTCTGTTAACCATGTCCTCCCATGCTGACAGAAGTCTGTTAACCATGTCCTCCCATGCTGACAGAAGTCTGTTAACCATGTCCTCCCATGCTGACAGAAGTCTGTTAACCATGTCCTCCCATGCTGACAGAAGTCTGTTAACCATGTCCTCCCATGCTGACAGAAGTCTGTTAACCATGTCCTCCCATGCTGACAGAAGTCTGTTAACCATGTCCTCCCATGCTGACAGAAGTCTGTTAACCATGTCCTCCCATGCTGACAGAAGTCTGTTAACCATGTCCTCCCATGCTGACAGAAGTCTGTTAACCATGTCCTCCCATGCTGACAGAAGTCTGTTAACCATGTCCTCCCATGCTGACAGAAGTCTGTTAACCATGTCCTCCCATGCTGACAGAAGTCTGTTAACCATGTCCTCCCATGCTGACAGAAGTCTGTTAACCATGTCCTCCCATGCTGACAGAAGTCTGTTAACCATGTCCTCCCATGCTGACAGAAGTCTGTTAACCATGTCCTCCCATGCTGACAGAAGTCTGTTAACCATGTCCTCCCATGCTGACAGAAGTCTGTTAACCATGTCCTCCCATGCTGACAGAAGTCTGTTAACCATGTCCTCCCATGCTGACAGAAGTCTGTTAACCATGTCCTCCCATGCTGACAGAAGTCTGTTAACCATGTCCTCCCATGCTGACAGAAGTCTGTTAACCATGTCCTCCCATGCTGACAGAAGTCTGTTAACCATGTCCTCCCATGCTGACAGAAGTCTGTTAACCATGTCCTCCCATGCTGACAGAAGTCTGTTAACCATGTCCTCCCATGCTGACAGAAGTCTGTTAACCATGTCCTCCCATGCTGACAGAAGTCTGTTAACCATGTCCTCCCATGCTGACAGAAGTCTGTTAACCATGTCCTCCCATGCTGACAGAAGTCTGTTAACCATGTCCTCCCATGCTGACAGAAGTCTGTTAACCATGTCCTCCCATGCTGACAGAAGTCTGTTAACCATGTCCTCCCATGCTGACAGAAGTCTGTTAACCATGTCCTCCCATGCTGACAGAAGTCTGTTAACCATGTCCTCCCATGCTGACAGAAGTCTGTTAACCATGTCCTCCCATGCTGACAGAAGTCTGTTAACCATGTCCTCCCATGCTGACAGAAGTCTGTTAACCATGTCCTCCCATGCTGACAGAAGTCTGTTAACCATGTCCTCCCATGCTGACAGAAGTCTGTTAACCATGTCCTCCCATGCTGACAGAAGTCTGTTAACCATGTCCTCCCATGCTGACAGAAGTCTGTTAACCATGTCCTCCCATGCTGACAGAAGTCTGTTAACCATGTCCTCCCATGCTGACAGAAGTCTGTTAACCATGTCCTCCCATGCTGACAGAAGTCTGTTAACCATGTCCTCCCATGCTGACAGAAGTCTGTTAACCATGTCCTCCCATGCTGACAGAAGTCTGTTAACCATGTCCTCCCATGCTGACAGAAGTCTGTTAACCATGTCCTCCCATGCTGACAGAAGTCTGTTAACCATGTCCTCCCATGCTGACAGAAGTCTGTTAACCATGTCCTCCCATGCTGACAGAAGTCTGTTAACCATGTCCTCCCATGCTGACAGAAGTCTGTTAACCATGTCCTCCCATGCTGACAGAAGTCTGTTAACCATGTCCTCCCATGCTGACAGAAGTCTGTTAACCATGTCCTCCCATGCTGACAGAAGTCTGTTAACCATGTCCTCCCATGCTGACAGAAGTCTGTTAACCATGTCCTCCCATGCTGACAGAAGTCTGTTAACCATGTCCTCCCATGCTGACAGAAGTCTGTTAACCATGTCCTCCCATGCTGACAGAAGTCTGTTAACCATGTCCTCCCATGCTGACAGAAGTCTGTTAACCATGTCCTCCCATGCTGACAGAAGTCTGTTAACCATGTCCTCCCATGCTGACAGAAGTCTGTTAACCATGTCCTCCCATGCTGACAGAAGTCTGTTAACCATGTCCTCCCATGCTGACAGAAGTCTGTTAACCATGTCCTCCCATGCTGACAGAAGTCTGTTAACCATGTCCTCCCATGCTGACAGAAGTCTGTTAACCATGTCCTCCCATGCTGACAGAAGTCTGTTAACCATGTCCTCCCATGCTGACAGAAGTCTGTTAACCATGTCCTCCCATGCTGACAGAAGTCTGTTAACCATGTCCTCCCATGCTGACAGAAGTCTGTTAACCATGTCCTCCCATGCTGACAGAAGTCTGTTAACCATGTCCTCCCATGCTGACAGAAGTCTGTTAACCATGTCCTCCCATGCTGACAGAAGTCTGTTAACCATGTCCTCCCATGCTGACAGAAGTCTGTTAACCATGTCCTCCCATGCTGACAGAAGTCTGTTAACCATGTCCTCCCATGCTGACAGAAGTCTGTTAACCATGTCCTCCCATGCTGACAGAAGTCTGTTAACCATGTCCTCCCATGCTGACAGAAGTCTGTTAACCATGTCCTCCCATGCTGACAGAAGTCTGTTAACCATGTCCTCCCATGCTGACAGAAGTCTGTTAACCATGTCCTCCCATGCTGACAGAAGTCTGTTAACCACGTCCTCCCATGCTGACAGAAGTCTGTTAACCATGTCCTCCCATGCTGACAGAAGTCTGTTAACCATGTCCTCCCATGCTGACAGAAGTCTGTTAACCATGTCCTCCCATGCTGACAGAAGTCTGTTAACCATGTCCTCCCATGCTGACAGAAGTCTGTTAACCATGTCCTCCCATGCTGACAGAAGTCTGTTAACCATGTCCTCCCATGCTGACAGAAGTCTGTTAACCATGTCCTCCCATGCTGACAGAAGTCTGTTAACCATGTCCTCCCATGCTGACAGAAGTCTGTTAACCATGTCCTCCCATGCTGACAGAAGTCTGTTAACCATGTCCTCCCATGCTGACAGAAGTCTGTTAACCATGTCCTCCCATGCTGACAGAAGTCTGTTAACCATGTCCTCCCATGCTGACAGAAGTCTGTTAACCATGTCCTCCCATGCTGACAGAAGTCTGTTAACCATGTCCTCCCATGCTGACAGAAGTCTGTTAACCATGTCCTCCCATGCTGACAGAAGTCTGTTAACCATGTCCTCCCATGCTGACAGAAGTCTGTTAACCATGTCCTCCCATGCTGACAGAAGTCTGTTAACCATGTCCTCCCATGCTGACAGAAGTCTGTTAACCATGTCCTCCCATGCTGACAGAAGTCTGTTAACCATGTCCTCCCATGCTGACAGAAGTCTGTTAACCATGTCCTCCCATGCTGACAGAAGTCTGTTAACCATGTCCTCCCATGCTGACAGAAGTCTGTTAACCATGTCCTCCCATGCTGACAGAAGTCTGTTAACCATGTCCTCCCATGCTGACAGAAGTCTGTTAACCATGTCCTCCCATGCTGACAGAAGTCTGTTAACCATGTCCTCCCATGCTGACAGAAGTCTGTTAACCATGTCCTCCCATGCTGACAGAAGTCTGTTAACCATGTCCTCCCATGCTGACAGAAGTCTGTTAACCATGTCCTCCCATGCTGACAGAAGTCTGTTAACCATGTCCTCCCATGCTGACAGAAGTCTGTTAACCATGTCCTCCCATGCTGACAGAAGTCTGTTAACCATGTCCTCCCATGCTGACAGAAGTCTGTTAACCATGTCCTCCCATGCTGACAGAAGTCTGTTAACCATGTCCTCCCATGCTGACAGAAGTCTGTTAACCATGTCCTCCCATGCTGACAGAAGTCTGTTAACCATGTCCTCCCATGCTGACAGAAGTCTGTTAACCATGTCCTCCCATGCTGACAGAAGTCTGTTAACCATGTCCTCCCATGCTGACAGAAGTCTGTTAACCATGTCCTCCCATGCTGACAGAAGTCTGTTAACCATGTCCTCCCATGCTGACAGAAGTCTGTTAACCATGTCCTCCCATGCTGACAGAAGTCTGTTAACCATGTCCTCCCATGCTGACAGAAGTCTGTTAACCATGTCCTCCCATGCTGACAGAAGTCTGTTAACCATGTCCTCCCATGCTGACAGAAGTCTGTTAACCATGTCCTCCCATGCTGACAGAAGTCTGTTAACCATGTCCTCCCATGCTGACAGAAGTCTGTTAACCATGTCCTCCCATGCTGACAGAAGTCTGTTAACCATGTCCTCCCATGCTGACAGAAGTCTGTTAACCATGTCCTCCCATGCTGACAGAAGTCTGTTAACCATGTCCTCCCATGCTGACAGAAGTCTGTTAACCATGTCCTCCCATGCTGACAGAAGTCTGTTAACCATGTCCTCCCATGCTGACAGAAGTCTGTTAACCATGTCCTCCCATGCTGACAGAAGTCTGTTAACCATGTCCTCCCATGCTGACAGAAGTCTGTTAACCATGTCCTCCCATGCTGACAGAAGTCTGTTAACCATGTCCTCCCATGCTGACAGAAGTCTGTTAACCATGTCCTCCCATGCTGACAGAAGTCTGTTAACCATGTCCTCCCATGCTGACAGAAGTCTGTTAACCATGTCCTCCCATGCTGACAGAAGTCTGTTAACCATGTCCTCCCATGCTGACAGAAGTCTGTTAACCATGTCCTCCCATGCTGACAGAAGTCTGTTAACCATGTCCTCCCATGCTGACAGAAGTCTGTTAACCATGTCCTCCCATGCTGACAGAAGTCTGTTAACCATGTCCTCCCATGCTGACAGAAGTCTGTTAACCATGTCCTCCCATGCTGACAGAAGTCTGTTAACCATGTCCTCCCATGCTGACAGAAGTCTGTTAACCATGTCCTCCCATGCTGACAGAAGTCTGTTAACCATGTCCTCCCATGCTGACAGAAGTCTGTTAACCATGTCCTCCCATGCTGACAGAAGTCTGTTAACCATGTCCTCCCATGCTGACAGAAGTCTGTTAACCATGTCCTCCCATGCTGACAGAAGTCTGTTAACCATGTCCTCCCATGCTGACAGAAGTCTGTTAACCATGTCCTCCCATGCTGACAGAAGTCTGTTAACCATGTCCTCCCATGCTGACAGAAGTCTGTTAACCATGTCCTCCCATGCTGACAGAAGTCTGTTAACCACGTCCTCCCATGCTGACAGAAGTCTGTTAACCACGTCCTCCCATGCTGACAGAAGTCTGTTAACCACGTCCTCCCATGCTGACAGAAGTCTGTTAACCATGTCCTCCCATGCTGACAGAAGTCTGTTAACCACGTCCTCCCATGCTGACAGAAGTCTGTTAACCATGTCCTCCCATGCTGACAGAAGTCTGTTAACCATGTCCTCCCATGCTGACAGAAGTCTGTTAACCATGTCCTCCCATGCTGACAGAAGTCTGTTAACCATGTCCTCCCATGCTGACAGAAGTCTGTTAACCATGTCCTCCCATGCTGACAGAAGTCTGTTAACCATGTCCTCCCATGCTGACAGAAGTCTGTTAACCATGTCCTCCCATGCTGACAGAAGTCTGTTAACCATGTCCTCCCATGCTGACAGAAGTCTGTTAACCATGTCCTCCCATGCTGACAGAAGTCTGTTAACCATGTCCTCCCATGCTGACAGAAGTCTGTTAACCATGTCCTCCCATGCTGACAGAAGTCTGTTAACCATGTCCTCCCATGCTGACAGAAGTCTGTTAACCATGTCCTCCCATGCTGACAGAAGTCTGTTAACCATGTCCTCCCATGCTGACAGAAGTCTGTTAACCATGTCCTCCCATGCTGACAGAAGTCTGTTAACCATGTCCTCCCATGCTGACAGAAGTCTGTTAACCATGTCCTCCCATGCTGACAGAAGTCTGTTAACCATGTCCTCCCATGCTGACAGAAGTCTGTTAACCATGTCCTCCCATGCTGACAGAAGTCTGTTAACCATGTCCTCCCATGCTGACAGAAGTCTGTTAACCACGTCCTCCCATGCTGACAGAAGTCTGTTAACCATGTCCTCCCATGCTGACAGAAGTCTGTTAACCATGTCCTCCCATGCTGACAGAAGTCTGTTAACCATGTCCTCCCATGCTGACAGAAGTCTGTTAACCACGTCCTCCCATGCTGACAGAAGTCTGTTAACCATGTCCTCCCATGCTGACAGAAGTCTGTTAACCATGTCCTCCCATGCTGACAGAAGTCTGTTAACCATGTCCTCCCATGCTGACAGAAGTCTGTTAACCATGTCCTCCCATGCTGACAGAAGTCTGTTAACCATGTCCTCCCATGCTGACAGAAGTCTGTTAACCATGTCCTCCCATGCTGACAGAAGTCTGTTAACCATGTCCTCCCATGCTGACAGAAGTCTGTTAACCATGTCCTCCCATGCTGACAGAAGTCTGTTAACCATGTCCTCCCATGCTGACAGAAGTCTGTTAACCATGTCCTCCCATGCTGACAGAAGTCTGTTAACCATGTCCTCCCATGCTGACAGAAGTCTGTTAACCATGTCCTCCCATGCTGACAGAAGTCTGTTAACCATGTCCTCCCATGCTGACAGAAGTCTGTTAACCATGTCCTCCCATGCTGACAGAAGTCTGTTAACCATGTCCTCCCATGCTGACAGAAGTCTGTTAACCATGTCCTCCCATGCTGACAGAAGTCTGTTAACCATGTCCTCCCATGCTGACAGAAGTCTGTTAACCATGTCCTCCCATGCTGACAGAAGTCTGTTAACCATGTCCTCCCATGCTGACAGAAGTCTGTTAACCATGTCCTCCCATGCTGACAGAAGTCTGTTAACCATGTCCTCCCATGCTGACAGAAGTCTGTTAACCATGTCCTCCCATGCTGACAGAAGTCTGTTAACCATGTCCTCCCATGCTGACAGAAGTCTGTTAACCATGTCCTCCCATGCTGACAGAAGTCTGTTAACCATGTCCTCCCATGCTGACAGAAGTCTGTTAACCATGTCCTCCCATGCTGACAGAAGTCTGTTAACCATGTCCTCCCATGCTGACAGAAGTCTGTTAACCATGTCCTCCCATGCTGACAGAAGTCTGTTAACCATGTCCTCCCATGCTGACAGAAGTCTGTTAACCATGTCCTCCCATGCTGACAGAAGTCTGTTAACCATGTCCTCCCATGCTGACAGAAGTCTGTTAACCATGTCCTCCCATGCTGACAGAAGTCTGTTAACCATGTCCTCCCATGCTGACAGATATTGAATCTCCCTGGAGTGACAATAGAAGCTAAGCCAGTTATTAAAATCAATAATTTTATGTTCATATTGTGTCATCGTCTTTGGTGAAGGCAGAATGCTGCTCAATGCAAGGCTCATACCTACTTATGACGCATATTCCAAGAAATGTATTATGTCTCTTTTCATATAGTCCAGTGAGGCATATCTCAGGTCATTTACTCCAACATAAACTATGATAGAATCATATTGGTACCCGGGGTGCAGTAACCTGAGTACATGCATGGTTTTATGGATGCTGGTTTCAGAAAGGCAACTAACTGTGATCTTCTCCTTGACTAGCCTGGTCAGTAGGGCATTTGTGAGTCACACAATGGAGTCCCCAATGACAAGTATATTAGGTAAAGTATAGGCTTTGTACTTGGTGGACCATTAGGCATAGGCTTATGTGAGATGTTTGGTGTGGCTTTTGGTGTGTTTTTTAGCGAATGAGCAGTGTTGCTATTACATGGCTTTGAAGGTTTTTTTGACACCTTTATTGAATTATCGTACATTTATGTAAAAGTAATCAAAGCTTATTAACAAGAACACATTTACAAACATTATAGGATATATAACAATATATGTATTGTATAATCTAAGCAACATTATAAACGTTATTCAGTTCGTGCCTTCTCTTAAATCTCATTCCTTCTCCAAAACATTTTTCTGCATGTATTGTTCCCACAATTTCTGTTTATTTCTATGTAATTTGTTCCTACCCTTTCCTAAAGTTCCCATTTCCTGTTCTTTAACTCTGTTACAATGCTCACTGCTTCAGTATAGTTGCTTTAAATTTTGCTTTCTGTTTTCTTTTAATTGCTTTTTTTGGCAGCCACCAGCATTAAACTTAACAAGGTCTTACTATGTCTAGGTAATTAAGATCTTGTATCCCAGCTCAAAAAAAGTCCATAATTACACTGATGAGCTCAACCAGTATTCCTGATAAAGTATCCTGTAAGGAATTTTTAAAGTCTGCCAACTCATTACACTCCTAAAATACATGCTCCTATTTACTTCTTTCTTCTTCATCACAGCTCCAACGTTTGCCATCTACCTGAGAAAAAAATCTTTGGAGTCTGCTTGGGTTATGAAAGTATCTATTCAAACATTTCCGCTTTTTGTGAATTGTATATCTAATCTCTCTTCCCAGTGTTGTCTGACTGCCTCTGATTGAACCCTATTGTTATCGTGCAATATGTTATATGCCCTTCTAATCATCCCTTTTTACCAGCAGCTTCTATTTTAGGTTCAGTTAAAACTCAACCAGTGCAGGTATTTCATTTAGGATTTCCCTATCCCTTTATCTTGGTCTATATTCTGATGTCAATCTGTGATATGGAAGGCAGTCACTAGCCTGCAATCAAAATATCTTCTTGGCCTGTTCCCATTATATTACCTTTCCTTCTCTAATTATTGGTTGCCAGCACTTTGGTTCCTTTGCCAGTTTCCTCCAGTAAATTCCAGGCCCCTCTTGTCTATTCTCTGTACCTCTAATTGCAGTCATCCCTATCAGCAGAATTCCCATTCTCTATTTCCGTGTTGACTTAGTTCTTAGTATACTTTAAGCAACTTTATGATTATAATATTTTGCATGACTGTTGTTATTCTCCTTAAGGATCTGCATCCAAAACCCCATTCTTTCCTTATTTTTTGAATTACCTTCCACTTCATCACCATCATCATTGTCATCCCTTTCCACTTTAAATTGTAGCCTTCTGCTTACGTTGTGTATAAGATTGTTAACTGTTTAGCTCTAAAGTATCATTCAAATCAAGTAATCCTAAACCTCCTTGTTCTGTCTAGAGAATCAACTTATCCCACTTGTCTCTTCTTGCCCTTCAGTTCTTTACTAATTGCTGTACACAACTTCTCCTCTGATTGATAAAAGTATGCCTGACCTGTGTATAAAACTAAAGGGACAAAAAAATTTTACTATTTGAACATTGCTATCCATAGCCATAGGCAAGAGTTTCCAGTTTCTCAATTTTTGTATTATCTTTTGCTTAGTCTCTTCCCACATATCCTTTGCTGCCATAACAAAATCCTTTTTAATCCATATTCTGAAAAACTTAATTTTATCATGTCCCCATAAATATGAGTATTGCTGGACCAACATGTGCAGGTACATAGTTAATAGCTATAGCTTTTGTTTTATCTTCGTTAATTTTATATCCTGAAAAAACCTGGAACTGTCTCAGAATTTTCCACAACACTGAGATGTCCTTTCCTGGTTCTATCAGGTACAAAATAATATCATCTGCAGATAATGACAACTTTTCTTAAACATTATATCAATGATATTGTTGCATTTCTGATTCCTTTATTGTCTTTGCCAGTGGTTCTAAATATAATGCAAATAACAAAGGGGAAAGAGGACATTCCTGCTTGATTCCTGTGTTGAGGCACAATTCATCAGAGAGGACCCCTCCCACTTTAACAAAGGGGAAAGAGGACATTCCTGCTTGGTTCCTGTGTTCAGGCACAATTCATCAGAGAGGACCCCTCCCACTTTGATTTTTGCCTTCATTCCCTTATATATCCTTCTAATTAACCTTGCTATTGTATCAGGAAATGGAAATGCTTCCATTGCCTAGTCATAAAATCCCTGCTTTCTCTGCATCAAGATCTACCAATAACAGCAGTATTTACTTACATTCTGCTTCCCTCTGGATAATCATTGCTCTACTAATGTGGTCAAATGTTTGCCTCCCATCCACAAAACCACACTGGTCCATATCTATCAGTTTTGGCATCACCTTCACCATTCTTTTAGACATTTTAGATATAAACACTTTATAATCATGGTTTATAATTGAGATGAGCCTATACAAAGCTGGATCAGATGGGTCTTTATCGTCTTTAGGGATTACAACCACCACAGTTTTTTTCAGGATGTTGGTGCTTCCCCTCCTTTTAAAATACTGTTAAACAAAACCTTTCAGATCTTTATCACTTTCGTCCCTCCTAAGTTCCAAGCTTTCCCTGGAATGCCATCTGTTCCTGGAGACTTTAATCGATTATACATCACTATTTGTATCTCATCTCTTCCTATCTTAACTGTTAGTAACTGAACCTCCTCTACCTCTAACCTTGGCATACTTAAGCCTTCCATAAATATTTCCATTTGTGCTCTTTTTTGATTTCCACATTTCTCTGCTTTGCACAACTTTTCATAAATTTTCCAAAATATGTCTAATTCCTCTACAGGATCTGCGGTTAATTTTCTTGTTATAGGCTCCCTAAGTCTGGCAACAGCCCTTTCTACTTTCTGTTGCCTAAGTCATTGTAACAAAATCATTTGTGCTCTGGAGTTATTATCAAAAACAGTTGCTTAACTGCAGTCTTTCTAAACTCATGTATATTATCCCAATACTCTCTTATTTTCAATTCAGCAGTCCGCAGTTGTGCCTCCTCTTGTTATATGAGATCCCTCTTATTTTGCAATACTTTAACCGTTGTCATCCCTCTAAATAATTCTTATTAATTCTTAACTAGATCTGTTTTGCTTTTATTTCTACCCTATTTTTAACTCCATTTTCATTTTATCCCACTCACTAGCTCTAATTGCTGGAGTAATTTCTATCCTTCCTAATAACTCCCTAATAATATCTATTACCCATTCCTTAAATTCCTCTCTTTTTAAAAGATTGGTGGGGAAGTGCCAGTGTCTCACCGTTGGCTCATTACATGGTATTTTTACCATTGTAATTATTAATGCATGATCTGAATGTTATTGGATGCATATCAGTTCTCAATCAATTGGACATGTTCCTGTGAAATATAACTTCTATCAAGTCTAGCCCAGTTATTGTACTGTGGGAAAATAACATGGAAATTTTCTCTGCATTCCTGCTGCTGAATTCATGTCTTTCACACCAAAAATTTTCATAAATTCCTTCAGAAATCTGCCCTCATTTGTTATATTTTCCCTTCTAGCCCCTGATACATCCTCACTGTTGCAAATCATATCCCAATCCCTGCGTATAAGAAATATTCCCTGCTGAAAGGTAATTATTTCCCCCATTTTATAACCTCCAAAAACAGCAGTTTTAGGTGAAATATAAATACATGCCAGTGTAATCCTTATCCCTTTCCAGCAGTCCCTTACTACTACTATCTTTTTTTTCTATCTCTACTGGAGCTCCTCTGGCAATTAATATAAGTACTCCTCTTTTCCTTTGTACTTGATATTCTTCAGTATATCCATCCTGAAATCCTTTCTTTACCAAATTCACATGCTAGTTCTTTCCAAATATGTATCCTGTAATATTGGTATTTGCACTCTGTAAGCATTCTTTCCATTTTGTTTATTCCTGTGAGACGATTGACTTTCCAAGATAATATGGAAAGAGACGCCATTATGGTAAGAAGACATTATTTCCACCTATTATATATATATATATATATATATATATATATATATATATATATATATATATATATATATATATATATATGCCATTTTAATGTCTATTTCCAATTTGGTGAAATGTGCACCCATTAATGTTTGGCAGGTTCAACCTTTATACAGTTGTTTCTTGCCATCTCCATTTGAACCTATGTCACATTTTACCAGATTTTTTGGTTTAATGAAAACCCTCAAATAAGAAACCAAATACATTCCAGAGTACCTCAAACACATAACTATCTATTTATTCCAATAATGAAGTTTAACCCTTTTAATAGGAACATTTGTGCCAAATAGGCAGCTACTAACACAGGCCCTAGTTAACCTGAAATTGAGGTTATCCATATTAAGACGCATGTTATTGCCTGTGATTCTACTTAACACTAATTGGTGTTTGTTCTTTTTTTAATCTTTATTCCCCTTCACCGGACGTGAAAACTACTTGCATACTTTTAGAAATAAATAACTTTTAGCATTGACGAAACCAGTGTTTTGTCTTTTATTGCCCTATTATCAGCTTGCCATCATGGAAAAGTAAGAGCTAAAGGTAAATGAAGTGCTCTGTTGCAGCCTGAAAGACAAGCTGAAACTTGTATTGCTAAAGGAAAACTTTTGTGGTGATGTCATATTTACTTGTATCCACTTAAAATGTCTTATTAGACTAAGCCAAGAGCCTTAATCCAGACAATCAGCTTTGCAGAAGTAAGAGAAAACATATCAGCCATACATATGTTATGATCTGTGTACTTTTACACCCACCTCCACAAATCAAGATTGCAGCCTATCAAATTAAACATGTTTTTATCTAGATTTTCTTCTCTTTTAGTACTATAATGCCTATATTTCTTCATACTAGAAAAGAAGAAAAAGAAAGAAAGAGAAGAGAAGAGGAAGGGAAAAAGGTATCTGTTTAATAACTTTATTGCACACAACTAAGAATACTATAAACTATGCAAATTATATTGTGAAAAGTTTCACAAAAATATTCTTAAGAAAAAATGTTTTACTTACAATTACCTTTACCCTTCTTCCTCCCCTCCCCTTAGAGTCCTTCCATTCAAGTGTCTTTCATTTCCAGACAAATTTAACACAGTCAACAAACGTCCACTCTATCCACTTACTGTTATACAGCCATATTTCACAAATGTGATTAATGGGTTGCAATCTCATATTCATTCATTAATGTCCATGTTGTTGGCCCTCTTGGAGGTTTTTGAGATTTCGGAAAGTTTCTTTTAAGCGTTTCAGCATAAGATAGTCTGTGTGTGTGTGTGTGTGTGTGTGTGTGTGTGTGTGTGTGTGTGTGTGTGTGTGTGTGTGTGTGTGTGTGTGTGTGTGTGTGTGTGTGTGTGTGTGTGTGTGTGTGTGTGTGTGTGTGTGTGTGTGTGTGTGTGTGTGTGTGTGTGTGTGTGTGTGTGTTGAGCGCATGCGTGAGGGATGTAGTGTGGGTATTCCTGACAACCTACTTTATATGTTCCACACCAGGTAGGTATAGAGATGCATCAGATGCCATAGCTTATTCAACACAATATTGTAATGCAGGAATATAATGCTGGGTACTACTGTGAAACTTACCCATGAAAGAAATGTATTTATTTCTGATAATGTCCTTTAAGGCACATCTATGGAGGCAGCATTAACTTCCATAAGTTTGCAGTTGTGCCTCTTTTGGCTAGATCATATGTTTATTTCTCAGTCTAACATCTGTAGTCCGTTCATTAAGATAAATCTGCACTACATACATGATTTATTTATTCTCTGAATTCAGAATGAAAATGTTTGTTGTAGTTATTTTTAATACATGAGCACCATTTCACTCCTGCACTTTCTCAGCCTACTGAAGATTCCATTCTTAGACAATTTTGATTACATACATGAGAATAGCTAGTGTTCCTTACAGAAAAAAAATGCATGTTGGCATTTGTCTCAAGTCAGAACTGTTAGAAGTAATCTAAAGGAGCAATTTTTGTACCCAGAAAAAAGCAGCAGTTTTGATAAAAAAAAAAAAGTTAAGTGCATTGAGTACAGTTGTGTGCATGTTGCTTAGAAAAAGGATAAGCTGCTGAATTAACAGATGCAGTTTACAGCACTGATTTGAAAATACACATATCTAAGGTCTTGGGTATAAAATGGAATGCAAAAAGAGCTGTGTTTATTGATATTTTTATTCCACATTCAGTAGATTAGAATGTTATAAAAATAATACTATGACAAATGTCAAAGAGTGCTTTTTAAAGACAAACCGGCTAACAAAGCGCTTACAGTAAAAGGTATGTTTTTTTTAGAAAACCCACTACACTAAAGTACATGTTGAGTCTCAGGGCTTATACCAATGAGTAGCAATTTAGTCTGAAAACTACCAAATATTATTATATAGTTTCTGGTTCTTCCTGCGGCAGTCTGTCATCAGCTGTACTGTTGAGTACCTCTTTGATCTTCTGCTCTGATTAAAGTCATGGCCAAAGTCAGAAACAACAGTTCTCAATGAGACAAGAGCTCTCTGATTCAACTAAGTAAGAAATGAGGAGGTCAAATAAAGTCCAGCAAAGCCAATTACAAGATCAGTATAGCCTCCCAGGCTAAGGACAATCACAAGGCCTTTGTCAGCTATGACAGGAACCTTAAGGGTAACGCTGAGCAGTGTGCAGAATGGGCGGTAAATGCCAAGGATGACATAAAATCTAATGGCTGATAAATTTAGCCCTAACTTCACCCCCAGTACCCCCTGTGAAACCCCTTCTAGCATACCCCTCCCCCACTATCAACAGGGAGCAGGTCCTGGAGGTGCTTGCTAAGGCAAAAACACTGCTTCAGTGAACCCTAACGATATTCTCAGCTGCTTCATAAATAGCCTAAAACATGACCTAGCAGGACCACTTGAGGCCCTTTTCAACTACAGCCTCAAACCAGGTTAAGTGCCAGGTGAATGGAGGGCCGCAATAGTCATCCCAGTTCATGAGGGTGGACCATCAGCTGACCCCAGGAACAACACACCCAGCAATCTGACAAGTCTAATATGGAGCCATTCTAGTTAGGCTTCGTTAAGGGAACGTCTTGCCTACTTAACCAGGTAGACTTCTTCGAGAGGGTCACCATGGCTATGTATAAGGGGAAAACAGTGCATACCACCTATCTTGACCTGGCAAAAGCATTCTATACAATAACCCACTCAGGAATTGTTAACAAACTCTCAGAAATAGGCATAAATCCCTAAAGAACTCACTGGATTGCCGGATGGCTCACAGATAGGATCCAAGAAATCAGAATCGGTGAGACCACCTCCAGCAAGGGATCTGTCTTGGGTCTGCTCCTGTTTGGCATCTAATTCTTAGAAGTCAAAGCTAATGTCAAAGGCCCTGGCTCACCAAGTTCACAGATAACTGTAGATTGTGAGCTATCATAGAATCCCCCCATAACACAAACATCCTACAAAAGGGTCCAACACAAACAAATGTCTGGTGTGAAAACCATGGAGATAGTTCACTTTGGGAAAGTATCCACCCAAGCTAATTACTTCATTGATAAAACACCCCTAAGAGTTGAACCGATAGGGATTTAAGAACATATGTAGACAGTAATCTGGCTTTCGACCAACACAGCCAAGATAGTAAGAAAATCATTCTGTGCTGCCCAACTGATAAGCAAGGATATGGCATCCAGGTCCAGGGAAGTTATAGTACCACTCTACTCTGCCTTATCAGACCCATCATTGAATACAATGACCTCTTTGGCATGTGCCTAATCATGCACTTGCAACAGTTGAAGCACACTCAAAGGTTCCTCACCATGATAAACCAGGGTATGACTACCCTGTCTTACACAGCTTGGCTTCAGGTCTTATCTCTCTACTCAGTATCCTACAGGTTACTGAGAGATGATCTATACCTAGCATATAAGGCATCCTCAGATGCAGATCTGATGGATCTCTTCATCGGCAAGACAAGCAACACGAGAAACACTAGATTCAAGGACCTGAACTTTGTCTGTGACATAAATAGAACCTGCTGGAGGGACTGATACGTGTCTCATAAGATCCCTGCACAATGGAATAATCTCCCCAGCTACATGAAGCAGAGTTCATCCCTGACTTTGTTTAAAAGAAACCTTGATCATTGGATGGGAAATTGCAAATTCATCTCTAGTCTGGTCCCCATCTCTCTGATGGACAGAGGTTGGCAGTAAGTAAATTAACTCCTGACTAACAGACCACCCCCCCCCCACATAACCCTTAACTACCTGTTTACTAACAAACCCCCATCATATAGACATTCAAGCAGCTCTGGAAAAAAATGGGTTGAGTTGCACAGCTAGGCTTGTAAAGACCCTGGTGGTCATTAGCCTAGTATGAATCTATGATATCCTTTGCATCTATTTAGCTTAGCCATGGAGCAGGGTCTGCAGATGAGGAAAACGTATTGTAAGTATCTGAGGAATGGGCAAAAAGGAGATCAGGACAATCCAGTACCATAGCATATGGATTTTCGTTATGGCCTACTCACTGTCCCACCCAATACAAAGTGTGCATTTGTCATGCACACACTACTAGACTAGAGTTCTTTGTTTCCACTAAGGACTTGTAGGCCTGAAGTGAAAAGAACCCTGGGATAGGTGAGTCAGCAGATATGTCCCTTATTTCACATCTTCCCAGCCAACTCCAAAGAGGTTGGGGCTACTATTCGAACCTGAATCGCTGTCAGAGTGCCACTGCCATCCTGTATACAACACAGGCAGACTAGTATGGACAGCACACTCAGTGTTGAAATACTGAGACCAGGAACAAAAATAAGTACATTATTCTGTATAGTAAATTCATTTACTTTCTGTATTAATTCTGCATCTGCAGTAACATTATATAATTCACTGAGCACATTGATGTGGTGAATTTGTTGACTGACAAATTCAGCTCAGACTTCACCCCCACTCCCAGCCTGCCTCTCCATGAAATAACTACTAGCATACCCCTCCCCCAACTATTAACAGGCAGCAGATTCTGGAAGCACACGCTAAGGCCAAAAACACAGATGCAGTGGATCCTGACAATATGTCAGATGCTGAGAGTCAGATAAAACACTAATAATCCACAAACAGAAAATGCAGGTGAGCGCTTTCACAGTTGCCTGCTTCCTCAGACCTTAATACAAAGACAATTCACCAAAACTGCATTTAATTATTACAACCAATAAAAAACACTTTCGCTAATGAGGCAAACTCCTCTTCTTAAGAACATGTTTTAAAGAGATGGCACTATTTAAGCCTGGAGGGGCATACGCTTTGAAATCAATTATCCATCTCAGTTCTGCACATTCTGTTTCATTACTCGCATCACCTTCTCTTAGATTTTTCAAAGATTTTTTGCAACACCAGAAACTTGAAACTATGATTATCTCCTGCTTCTGAAACATGCTTGGCTAATGCATTTGTCAACTTTTTATTTTGTATGTCATTAAGATGTTCCAGTACCCTCTCTTTCAGCATATGATTGGTTTTCCCTACATAGAAACATTTACAAATTTTACATCTGGCCATATAGACTATGTTTCTAGTAGAACAATCTGCATAAAATGAAAACTCTATGGGCTTCTTAGTGACTGGATGTATCACCATGCACATCGGCCAGATACTGGAGCAGACTTTACAAGTTCTGCATGCATAGGTTCCCCTACACTGTGACACAAAGTGTTCCTTATGCCTGTTCTGCTTGTAGCATAGCCACTGCTTCAAATTTTTACAATTCTTGAAACAGAACCTAGGGGTAGAGTCTATTACCATACTTATTTTAGGATCTGTTAGCAAAATTGGCCAATTCCTCTTCTCTACCTCACAAACTCTGTTCACCCCTGCTGAATAAGTCAAACACATTCTATTCATTGCTTTAGTATTAGATGTTACATCTCTTCCATCATTAACAGGAATTTGTTCTGAAAAGTATGGTTTAGTTTTTACTCTTTCCAATTTCTCAGTCTCATCCATACCACTTTGTATATCCTTAGCTTTATACCCCCTATCCATAAGATCCAGAGTGAGTCTATTCAGTGCTTCCTGTAAGGGTTCTGCATCTGTATGTAGTGTCTTGCATCTTAGTACCTGATCTAGGGTGCATACTTGAACATAGTAGTATACTATTTTTCTACATTCCTTCCTATATTGTTTAGTGGATAAATTTCCTAACATATTTTTGGCAATCATTACATCTAAAAAACTAATTTTATCCTTGGAGTAGTGCAGACTAAAAGACAAATAGTTTGTGCTACTCTGTAAAAACTGTACAAAATCTTTTAGTTTAATTCCATCACCATGCCAGATGAAAAAAAATGTCATCCACAAAATGTTTATAGAAAGTAACATTCTCCTTGAACCTATCATTACTAAAAACTGTTTTCTTTTCTCAATTAGCAAGGACCAGATTTGCATACGTGTTGGCACATGCTGTGCCCATGGCAAAACCTACACTCTGAAGGAAATACTCATGTCCAAAGAGAAAAACATTATTCTCTAAAATTAGATCTAATAAAGTACAAATCGTACTTATTTCCACATTACCATACTTAGTCTCTCTTACAAGAAGTTGTCTAACATTTTCAACCCCTTCTTCATTATTAATGGCGGTGAACAGAGAATTAACATCTAGGGTGACAAAGAAAACTCTTTGAGTTACCTCCACCTCTCTATCCTTTGCCCAGTTAAAAAGATGTTCAAGAAACTGCTTACTGACCCTCAGCACTGTGCCTAAATGTAGGCAATGTCAGGGGCCTTTGAGTGACCAGTTTCACAGAAGACTGCAAATTGGGAGATATCATAGATTCCCCCTATAACACAAACATCTTATAAGAAGGTCTAACACAAATAAATGACTGGTGCCAAAGTCACAGGCTAAAACTCAATGCCAAGAAATGCATTATAGTGCCTTTTCAGAAAACTGCTATCCAGGCTAATTACTCCATTGACAAGGCACCCCCGAAGATTTGACCCAGTAGTCAGGGGTCTGGGAACATACGTAGACAGTAATCTGGCCTTTGACCAACATGTGGCCAAGGTAGTAAGAAACTCATTCTATGAAGCCCTGCTTATAAGTAAGAGTATGGCATCCAGGTCCAAGCAAGTCCTAGTGTCACATTATTTGGCCCTTATCAGACCCATCATTGAGTATAATGCCCCCTTTGGCATGTACTGGACCAGACATATGCAACAGTTGAAGGTTCCTTACTAGGAGAAACCAGGGTATAAACATATTGTTCTATACGGCTTGCCTTAAAACACTATCTCTGTACTCTGCCTCCTACAGGTTACTGAGAGGCAATCTAAGCCTGGCATACAAGGCATCCTCAGATCCAGCTCTGATGGTCCTTCTGCACATTCACAAAATGAACAGCATCAGAACCACTAGATCATGGAATTTAAATTTTGTTTGTGACATAAATAAGACATGTTGGTGAGACGCATAAGTGTCTCAGAGCATCTCCATGTTCTGGAACAGACTACCCACACATATGAAGCAGATTCCATCCCTAACCCTATTTAAGCATAGCCTTATCCAATGGATGGGAAATTGGAAATTCACTGCGAATCTGGCCTCGCCATGTCTTTGATAGATTAAGGCAGACAATAATGGCAAAAGTAACACAACCACCCACATAACTACTAGAAACCTCCTAACATAGCCCTCCTAATAAATGCCCATGAAACATAGGGGACACTATTGGACTGGATTCCATAGCTAGGGTTATAAAGGCCTGTAAACCCCAGATACACAACTATCTATGCACTACCTTTAACCCCTCCCTAACCCTAAGGTCCGTAACTACCGCACACTTCCCCTATGAAGCTATACCCAAACAAACTAAATATTCCACACACATACACTTAGCAAAACCCTGCACTAAACCTTACATACGTTACCTACACAAAAACTTACATCCACTACCTACCTTTGCACTTACCTTAACCCCACCCTAACCCTAAGGTCGGTAATTATCACACACTTACCTTACGGAGCCATACCGCAGATGGGCCAACTATGCAAATTCGATATTTCCACTTTCGCAGTTTCATTCGTTTGACATATTCACGGTTCGCTCTTTTGGATTCATCTTTTTCAGCTTTCGAGCGCATAAAGTAGACCCCATTTCAAGCTTTATAACTTCTTAAATGTAAATGTTGAATTTGTGATTATGACAATGAATTTATGAAAACAGAAGCAAAGTGACATTAGGCTTTCAACTAATAAATATCCAGGTTTTAATAATCAGTTTAGCATTATGTCATTCCTTATGGAAAGGCAGAGATGATTGTTTTTATTTTTCCTTAAGTAGTAATGTCACTGTAATGAATGTCTATGCATGTTGTCTGACATATTTTTATTGAAATATCTGAATGCAAAACAATGAAAGCCATTGTTGTACTAAAAGTACACGTAAACAAGCAAATATATTTTGATAAAAATTCCGGTTTCAATATATAAGGTTTTTTAGAACAAAACAAGTTTTTTTTTTGCATCCATGTATGTTTACCTGATTATTTGTATTTAGTCTTCAGTAAATGGTTTATGTTTTGAATTACTCAGCCTGTTAGTGAAAGGGTAAGATTGTTGGTACCCAGAAAGTCTTTGACATTTTAATAGACCAATTTATAGTTAACTTATTTGTTTGGTTTACTTAGCTACACTGAACGTAAAGAGTGATTATTTTACAGTGACTCCAAAATGATTCAAAACAGGAGAAACTAAAATGATTTTTTGCAGGGGGCAAGCCCTCCACACACACACACACACACACAAATATATATATATATATATATATATATATATATATATATATATATATATATATATATATATATCCCAACTTCGAGATCTCACAACGGAGGAGTAAGGGCAAATTCCCTTACCCTGGTGCAATGCAATCTCCACAATTAAAAATAACATTTGCTGCAATGAGTATTCACTTTTTTTACATCTGCAGTCATATATACGTATATCTATAGCTATGTATATCTATAGGAGTTTATAATGAATAATTGTTGGTGAGTTTGATTGAAACACAAAACATTGAACAAACTCACCGGAGTAATCATTAATTGACATTTAAATTATAGCAAAAGAGTAATCGCAAATGTAAACCAATAGGTTGCATTTGTGATTACAAAAAGTAAAACAAAAAACAAAACAGCTTTTTACATGAGGTGATCTGCCCCCACAACCTTAGAAATTAAATATACCAACTCCAGGGTCACACAAACTCATAAAAAAGGCAAAAACCCTTGAATTATGAAACTGATGATATCATGAACTTCAGTTATTACATAATTCACCACCATTTCTCCACACAATACAATGTGCGCACTTATATATATATATATATATATATATATATATATATATATATATATATATATATATATATATATATATATATATATATATATATATATATATATATATATATATATATATATATATATATATATATATATATATATATATATATTCACTATACAATCTTGAAGTACTGAAATGTCGAATTTCAGTATTTCAAGACTGAATAGTCGAAAACTCACATACAC
>NC_056736.1:703498420-703550920 GCF_019279795.1 Protopterus annectens
CATATTTCTTAACATGCAAAGGGAGTTTATTCCTGAAGGTTCTGAGGCACTGAGTTACTAACCTATCCATTCATTGTGTTTTATTTATTTGATGTTTAAGATTTACATTCTTCTTTCGAGTATTAGCCATTTTACTTGCAGAGAAGCAGGGGGTCCATAACAACCAGGGCTCATAGAACTATAAGCTTGTCAAAGAACTCCCTTCAAAAGCATGTAAGACACTGAATAAAAGTCTAGAGCTTACAGCCTCTTCTAATAGCACAGATGATTTTAGGCTTGTAATATTTTTGGTTAGGAACCTTTGGGGTCTTTCCAATGGCTTGACATGTTTAGTGAGATGCATCATGAAGGGGTGTTGTACTCAATAAGTGGTCTGATCAATGCTGAGTATAAGGGAGTGATTATCTCTTTAGACACTGAAGTTATTCATTTTTCAATTAACCTTGCCAAGTAGAAGAATTTCCAGACCAACATTGTCACGTGATGTTCACGAAAGAGGGAGTTATCAACCAAAGTCTTTAAGTCTTTGCTTTTGTGTTATCTGATTGTCTCACTGGTATAAAAATATTCCCTTTTTGTAAATCCCTGCATATCATTGCTAGAATTTCCTTGTGTTCTGACTGAGAGTGCTTCTTAAGCAATCTGAAAATATAGAACTGATAAGCATATTTTTGACACTTTGTTCAGAGTTCTGCACTGTCTTTATTTTTGCTTGACTGAATTATTTATATATCTGCTGGCATTGTTTTCTGATCTGTGCTGAAACCTTTTTTCCTTTCATCCTCCCACCCTACTGCTGTTGTGTTCTTAAAGTTGGTGGCTCTTGTAGTTGCCCACCTCTACTGTAAATTTAATCTGGGACACTCCTCCCAGTTCCATCTGTTTAGCTCATTATACCTAATACAGAGATCATTTGGGAAGGCCAAACCCCTTAGCCCCTTAACCTTGAATTATATTTTGTTCCTGCTCTCTCCCTTTTTACTTTATAAAAAAAATACACTTTATTCAGCTTCTTATATTTTAGTTTCATAGGTTGATACTAGGCTATCAGCCTTAGGGCCTATACAAGCCTAGCCATAACAATTCCCTGGATATTTCTTCTCAGAATATTTACTTCCCTTGACGCCTGTCTAGCAGGGAAAATCACCCCTGCCAAGTCTCAAACCCAGGACCCTCTAAACTACAGCCTACTGTATTAGTCCACTAAGCCAACTCAGCTCTAAATAATCAGCCCTTACAAGTCTTGAACCCAGGACCCTGCACACCATAACCACAGCAATTTTCACCAAGTCATCTGAACTTTTTCTATTTTGTGTTTTTTCCTACTAGTCTGTTACTTCATCTTGCTTTGCTTCTTCCTACTACTTGCTGCCTGCTCTCTAAAGTGTTCAACTTCATCTTTTATGTTGCAGCTTGTTTATAGCCTGTCTAAATTAAGTGTTATTTTTAAGTGTTATTCTAAGATCTCAGTTTTGGTTTAAGCACTTGGGCTTTAGGCCCACCCCTTAGCTTTCCCTGGCCTTTCTCCCTCAGATTCTGACAAATATGGATGGACAATTTCTTAACAGTTTATCCTGCCAGTCTGATTGATATGGGCATCCTGAGACAGTGTAGCAATTGCCTCATGTGCATGGACAACCATCTACTATTACCACCTAGGAACACAAATTGTGAGAGATACAATTACATTAGGAACCTAGAGTCCAAGCTCTCTCCCCCTCAAGCCAGTATATCTGGCACTGAAAAGGTTGTCAGCACAATCACTACACCTCAAACACCACCCACACTTACACAACACACACCTACATATGCACATGTGATCTCCACAGCCCTCCACACCATATACCATGCATGGTCCACACACCTGTGCCTCACAACCACTAAGGCTTCACCATAAACCCAACATATTAGTCATAGGAGACTCCATTGTGAGACACACAGATGTGCCTCTCACCAGGTTGGATAAGGAGAAAGTCATGATTAGTTGTCTGTCAGGTGCCAGAATCCACCATCTCACACACGCACTCACGTCTCTCGACAACAGGTACTGTTATGACTCTGTCATAGTCCATGTTGGTGTGAATGACTTGAGACGTACCTCTCTGGACTATATGAAGAGAGACATGATTGAGCTCGCTGTTTATGTGCCCCAATTAGGTATGTCCCTAGTCTTAATCAGTATTCTGCCATCACCCAGAATGATGCCTCAATACAAACAGAAATTGATAGACTTTAACAATTGTCTTAGTTTCTGATGTCATTCCACGGAGATCCAGTACCTGACAACCTGGGAAGAAATGATCAACAGAAAATGATGCTTTGCCAAAGATGTTCTGCATCTGTCTCACCTGGGCTTCAGGCTTCTAGAAAAGGCTCTTGCCTCCCCTATAGTGCATGTTTTAGGAAAAGTGATGAGGTTAAAACCACCAACATAAACATTTCAACAAAACAGAAATTACAGGTCATGCTGCTAAACGCTAGGAATCTAAACATGAAACTCCACTCACTGCAAGCATTCTCAACCCTGGAAAATGCTGACATCTGTGCAGTCACAGAAACCTGGTTCAAACCTGCGGAGAGCACCCCAGCCTTACCTGGTTACTCATCCTATCATACATTCAGACCCCAAACTGTGGACAGCAAAGCCAAAGGAGGTGGAGTTTCAATATACATTAAAGACATACACACCTCCAGGCTGGTCAAACAGTATGACGCACAGGAAACACTCCAGGTACAGTTAACCATTGACAAGACCCCTATCTGACTCAAGATGCCCAATCTGCCTATTTGGACCCGTTCGAATCTATCAAGATTCAACCCTTTATCCTGTTCCTGGGTGACTTTAACTTCCCAAACATAGACTGGAAGAACTACTCATGCCAGAACACAAATGCCCAGAGATTCCTTGATTTTCTCAATGCAAATGCCTTGGAACAGCTAGTCGATACCCCCACAAGGGGTGATAATATCTTCAACTTGGTATTAACCAACATGAGTAACCACTACAACATCCCTATAGTATCACCCTCCCTGGTAAGATCCAACCACAAAATGTTCACTTTTGAAGTAATCACCCCCCCCCCCCCAGCTTGGATCAGACATAAAAACTTCTCCAAAGCTGATTACAGCCTCCTGAGGGATAGTATAAACAGCTTCACAGCCCCTACCTCCTCTGTAGGAACTGGCACCAATATCCAAAACTACACCAAAGCACTATATGAGCATTTATATAGATGCATGGAATCAGGAATACCCAACAGGACTAAATCATCCTCTGCAAGGAAGAGTAAACCTGTCTGGTGGACATCTGCAATAAATAAACTCTATAACAAAAGGGAAAAAATGCTGTCCATGACCAAGAAAGAGCAGGTGCCCAATTGGAAGCAATGTCTCCTTAGCCTGAACAAGCAAATAAGAGCACTAGTGAAATCCTACAAAGCAAACTTCCACATTGGCCAGATCTACTAGAGACAATCATAAGGCCTTCTTCACATATGTCCGCAACCTCAAAGGAATCACCCAGATCTGTTCAGAACTGGTGGTCAAGGACACCACTTATACAAATGCAGTAGATATAGCAAACTTGCTGGATGACAGATTCAGCAAAAACTTTACCCCTCTGTCCCCCCATCAGTAAATCAGGACATCCCCAGTACCAGCCCACTTCCACTTATATCTAGGGAACAGACTATCACTACTCTCTCAAGGGCAAAAAATACAGCCTCCATGGGACCCGATAACATCCCAGGCTGCATCCTACATGAACTCAACCAGAAACTTGCTGCACAACTAGGCACCCTATTCAACCAAAGCCTGAGTATTGGCTTCATCCCAGCTGAGTGGAGGACAGCCACTGTCATCCCTTTACATAAAGGTGGAGCATCCACTGAGCTAGGAAATTATAGACCCATCAGCCTAACTAGCCTGATCTGCAAGGCTATGGAATGGATTATCCACGCTTGCAGAGTGTGCCTTTTCTGTAATACTTAAAGAGCAATAAAGTCATAGTTGGTTTAATGGTTGATGTATTTACCACACACACACAAGGTACAAGGTTTGTTTCCTACCTTTGAAAGGGAAGTTGGCTAGGCTTAAAATGGCCCATAAGGGCAGCTAGCCTAGTACTTACCTATGTTTTTGTCTGCCGTGCTAGTGCACAAATCAGATTAATGACCATTTGAAATGTGGGAAATTAGATTATTATGGTGGGAAATAAAAAAAATTCAGAAACATAGATTTAGAAAAAAGATGAGTGTCATGACCAACTTTGTTTGACTGCTACTCACTAGGCAAGTTGCAAGTCTTATTTACCTGACAGCTGTCTCCTCCCCCGTCTTAGCAGGTATGTCTTTCAATGGATTTTTGAATCCTGTTTATGTTTCTGATGCTTCTACATCTACAGGAAGGCCAGTTCAATAACTTTCCACTCATTCAGTGAAATCATTTATCCTGTTGTTTTTCCTGAGGCATCCATATTGTGCAATGAATATTTCTACTCTTGCCCTTATGTAGCTCTTTCTTTTAGAAGCTGTTACTTGCTGTATAATTAGATGCTATATCACATGTGCAAGGCACGCTTGCAGAGTGTGCCTTTTCTGTAATACTTAAAGAGCACTAAAGTCATAGTTGGTTTAATGGTTGATGTATTTACCTCACACACACAAGTTACAGGGTTTGATTCCTACCTTTGAAAGGGAAGTTGGCTAGGCTTAAAATGGCCCATAAGGGCAGCTAGCCTAGTACTTACCTATGAAACTATGTATGACAAAGAGGTACTGCCTTCACAAGTATCATTAGTCTACTGTAGAAAAAGGGTCAGCAGATAAGGAGAGGTTGGGGTGATGTAATCTGCTTTGTGTTGGGGTGATTGGTATACTGGTTAAGGTGTTTACCTTGCAGATGCAAGGTAGAGGATTTGATTTTCAACTTTGAAAGGGAACTTTAACCTATAACGAAAATAGAACAAACTCTTTTACAGCTATAATATACCATTTGTCTACCTTTTTGTAAAGTCGTATAAGTCAGCTTAACACAATAATAATTTTGTGTAGGAGCATCAAGGCAGTATTCAGTGCCCAAAAAATCTACATCAAACACCACTGACTTCAATAAAAATATAAATACAACATTTTTGCAGGGAGCTATGTTTCCCTCATCCCTAATCTTTATTTATGCCAAATGTGAGATAGCACAGCCTTGTGGTAAAGAGACACTTCCTTGTCTTCACTGGTTTGTGGATTTGCTTTTGAAATAGTCCAATTTTGATGAAACATAGAAATTGATGAAAATATTTTAATAATTCCTATTTCATCAGAGCAAGAGTCAGTGAGCGGTCTGGAACCCCTTCCACATGTCATCCAATTGGTGGAGTACTTCAGAACTCTTCATTTTTACCTAGCATGATATAATTAAACTAAGACATAAGTATTTACACCAAACCACACTCAGTTAATTGCTGCACACACCAGATTAGCTAAGGCTACTGTTTTCCTCTCTCCTTGGCTGTCAATGCAATCTGTAGTTCACCACTCTACCTTCCATTTTCTCTCCTCTATCTTTATTCTTGAATACTCTGTTTACATACTCCCTTATCCTACATTTCCCTCCACCTGTTTCTCCACCTCATATGTCTGTTCTTCAAAAGGTGGAAGCTCCTGGAACTCCATCTATAATGTGTTCATTCTTCTCAGTATATCCTGTAGCTCTTCAGCTCTCCTTTTCTACTTTGTTCACCCCTCAATTCCCACCTTTACAGATCTTCACCATTCTTGGCCACCATAGTTAACAGTAACATTACTCATCTCTGCCTTGTCATCTGTCCCCCTTGCTCTTTCCTTGTTTGCACGTACAAAACTCCTGTGGGAAGTTTGACACTTTCAGATATCATTTTGTAGTTATCTACTGCTTTCCCCATAAGTCTGTAGCCCCTGTCATTTCAAGAAGAGGCGTGACATATCAACATGCTCCTATAATCCTCAACTCCTGTTACTCTCATTTCTCCCTTCCTTATACAATGCATTAGATTTTCGGAATCATCTATATAGGATACTCGGTTAGTGATTTTATATATTGTACCTTTTCAATTCTGTACACATAACCAACATTTGTTCTCATTTTCCATTAGATTCAACCCTTCCTCTTTTTTCCATCTGCATTATGTTCTTTTCTCACTTGTGGAAGCATTGTTTTCCCTGAGATCCCAAATATCAATAACCCATCCTCTCTTCTCTCCTACCAGTTTCCAAACAGCACTGCTCTTAATCCTTTTCTTGCTTTATTACGCTCTTCCCTTCTTATACGCTATCATAGCTATCAGCCTGTAACAATTCTACCATTCCTTTTCCAACAGTACTATTCTTCCTTTACCTTCCTAAATTCTCTGAATTTGTCTATGTGGTCTTTCTCACCCAATATTAATCTGTACCACTTACATTGTTTACTGTCTTTTTTCAGTGTTCTGCCCCCCATTCCATTTAACATATCCCTATCCTCCAGACGTCTGTTGTATTCCTTCTCCACCACATATTTACCAAGCTTATGTCTTTCATTCATTTCCTGAGCCTGCTCTTCCAGGGACTTCTCTGACTCTGTCTCTTCTGTCATCTCCATATATTTTCCCCAACTCACCTCTTTTGTTGTCTACCATAGTTCTCCACCAGTCTGTTTGCTGCTTCATAATCTCCAGGATTCAGCAGATTAGATTAAAAACCAGTGTGTAGCCCAGGAAATGTGGCTTCCCTTAACTTTTTGTCTCCTTCCAAAGTACACTGTCTTATTTCTCACTCTTCTCCCTTTTCCTCTACTATATTCATGTATATTATCTGCAAGTGACGGAGCAAGTGAAATATGTCTAATGAAATCATCATTTTCATCCCATTCACACTTCATAGTATTGTATGTATTGAACTTATGAACATGATATGTAAGCATTACCAGTTAGAGGTTAATAGCCTCTCAGGGGAAGTAGAACAATTGAGTAATGTTATCAGAAGGCATGTTGATTACCCTAGATATCATTACGATTATAACAGAATTTTTTCGAGCATTGGTCAACAATTAGAGAAACTGAAAGCTACTAAAATAAAAAAACTTGAAAGGGATTGGGGTGAATACAGCTGAGGGACTGCATATCCAATCCACCCCTTTCGCAAACTTGGGATAGGATTGGACCACAAAAAACTAGTTTATCAAATCAGAACCCACCCTTTGGATCCACTGACATGGAAGCAACGTCACCTCAACAGTCTAGTAGTACCAGGGAGCCAGAAAGGAGCGAGGACGTTAGAAAGGATGCTAACGACTCAAATACAGCGAATAGTGGGAGACAAACAAACGTAAATAAAACTTTGTATTCTGAGGCACTACACGTTACTCAACAAAATTTTCATCAGCAGAGAGTGAACAATCACAATCCCACAAAAGGAAACCTGCAGAACCCCTACAACACAAGGGGAAAGGCGAAATTCAAAAGGTAACACAGCAAAACTGCTTCTAATAGTCAAGACCAGTGTAAAATTGTAACAAATTCGAGCGGAGACTTTAAAATATATAACTTTTCCAATTATGAACTTCGTGGTGAATTAGTTGAATTATTATCTAAGGGATTGACATTTATCCCAAGTTTTTCATCTGACTTGGCTAGGACACTTTTAGACTTCAAATGTTTTATTAGAAAACTTAATTTAGCAATCTTATTTAATGAACATGAAAATTTACATGATAATTTGTATGTGCCCAGCACCATTAACCCACCGACCCATCCGGTGTTGAATGTTTTTGAACAAATTTGTAAACTAGACTTTAGGAATGTTTTAAATGGGAACAGGAATAAGTTGAAAAGGGAATGGATAACATTTCTAATTATGAACAACAATTATTATTCGAGTTTCGAAAACAACCTTTGAGAATGATGAAATCGGATAAGGGAGGGGGTTTGGTGCTAATGAACTAATTTGATTATTCCATGAGAATGAAAGCAATATTAGGTGGTGACACTTATGAAAAAGTTAGTATTAATGAATTGAATATTGCTTATAATAGAATCAATACTTATCTTAATGATCTGTTTATTGAGGCAATTATTGAACATAGCACATTGAATTATTTGACTAATCTTTTTCCTCGTCTACCGAGATTTTTCTGTTTACCTAAAATACATAAAATTTTATTGGTTCCACCTATGAGGGCATTAGTAGATGCAAGATATTCTGCTACTTATGCAAGTGCTAAATTGGTAGACAATATTTTGAAGAAATATGTTAGCCAAGAAAAACACATTTGTTGTGACTCATGGTCTTTTTTATCAGACATTTCTTTAATTGAATTTAAACCTGGGTGTAACTTTTTGTCTGGGGATGTCTGCGACTTATATTCTTCTATACCACATGAAGAAGGAATTGAACTTGTTTTAGCAATAATGTGAAGATATAGTGCTCCTGTTTCTGAATTACAAATGGTTGAAGAACTGCTTAATATTATTTTATCTAATAATTTCTTTTGTTTTGAAAATGAGATTTATTTGCAATGTATTGGTGTAGCTATGGGCTCACCATGTGGTGCAAGCTTTGCAAATATGGTCTTAGCCCAGTGTGAACATCTCTACATTTTTTCCAATGAAGAATTCATGTAACATTGTTTTTACTTTACTTGTTTTTTTAGATGATGTTTTCATCATATTAGATGGAGATGAACATAGAGCTAGGGCCATTGTGCAGGAATTCAATGAAAGTATTGATTTCTTAACTTTCACTAGCAAGTTTGGAGTGCAGAGCATTTCTTACTTGGATGTATTATTGAAAAAAGATTTTAATTTGGGTTGTTACACAGCCATGATTTTTAGGAAAGAAACGTATTCTAACATGTTTCTTCATTTTTCAAGCCTTCCTCCAATCAGACAAAAAAGCTCGGTTATTAAAGGTCAATTTGTCTGAGCAGCCAGGATGATCACCAAGGATTGTGATTTTCAGGCAGAATGTGATCTCCTTACGCAAATGTTTCTTATGAGAGGTTATCCTGAGCTATTGGTCCAGGATTTATTGATTGAAGTTACACAGAAACATTCAGTAGGAATGTATAAACCAATTCTAAGTTTACCAGATGAACTATTAACTATAATAGACCCATCTGGAGAAGACACGCGTAATGTTAATACGGTTAGTGTAGTAACTACTTTGGATGTAGCCCCAATTAATGCTAGTAAATATAACATTAGTTTTATTGTGACTTATAGTGTCGAAACAGTTGAGATTAGAAAGATTGTCATGAAAAATTGGAGTTTTTTAACTAATGATAAGTCTATTATGGACAAAGTGGGGTCCACCCCAAATATAATTTTTAGTAAATGAAATAATTTAAAACAATTATTAGAGAAACTGATTCCCAAGGAAGTCAGTAACCCAGGTATGTATAAGTGTAAGTCTTGCAATATTTGCAGATTCATAGCTACTGGCCAAAAAGTTTCTTTAGAAGGAACCACATATTCCATAAAGAAAAGGTTTAACTGTAATACCAGAATGGTGGTTTATTTAGCTCAGTGTTCTAGTTGCTCAGTTTACTATGTAGGGAAGACTGAGAGAAAGTTTAAGGAACGTGTTTGCGAACATTTATATGCAATGAAGAAAAATAAAATTGAAAATGCCTTAGCTAGGCACACTATTAACTACCCTACACATAGTTTCAACTTTAGTATAATAGACCAGGTTGTATCTCAACTAAGGGGCGGTCCTAATAATTGGCTTTTAGAAAAATTGGAACTTTTGTGGCAATTCAGATTAAATTCTTACCACTACTCAGGTTTGAATGACACTTGTTCTATCTGTTTTTTGAAATTGAGGAGTTTAAATAGATGATGGTTATTTTACCTGGTGACACGTTCTGTTGTATTTGTGAATTCCCTTAGGTTTTTAACATTTGCCCTTGATCTAGTAACTGGTTACAGTACTTGTAATTAGATTTAGTAACTTGTTTTTAATGTATGAAATGAAATTAATTCAGATTTTTTAAAGGTTTTTAATAACCACAGCATAGTGAAAAAGTATCCTTTATCACTGTAATTAACTAAACATACATGATTTAGTTACATATTTACGTATTTATATATATATATATATATATATATATATATATATATAGAGAGATATATATATATATATATATATATATATATATATATATATACTTAAAGGAATATTTTATGAATGCATTGAGAATTTTAAGGTTACCTAATTTATTTCCTTATATATTAATTTTATAGTACGAAATTTGCATATATATGTTTGTTGTTTTTAGATTCAACACTGGTATATAAGTATGTTTTTAGTTATATATCTTTAAGGCTGCTTAGTACTACTTAGTATACAACAATGACCAATTGACAAAGATTAATTGATTGATTTATGTGATTTGTTAACCACATGGTTTTAACTAAGTATAAAAGGACATGTAGTGTTTTCTGTTATTTGTCTGATGAAGTCCAGTCATTGTACTGTACGAAAAGTGCTTCACGTTATTAAAGCCTTCCGGTTATGTTCTCCGGTACCTTTATTGCTTTTTTAGTGATTATATTTGTTGTTTTTACCAGATTGTACGTATCTTCCTCACCTCCTTCCAAGTCATTTCTTTCCTTTCATATCATGTCTCTCTTATAACACCTAGCCATATCCTCCAATGAACTGCCTACACATAACACTGTATATTTAGGCCTTATTGTCTCAGTCATCCAACCAACTCCCTCGTGGTCCCTGCCTACTTTTTTTCTATTACCAGTACCATTTTCTCATAACATATCAGTTCTAGTGTCTTCCAAAATCCAGCAAGTATCTCCAGCACCCCATGTGTCCTTGTGCATTTATTTATTTTTTTTATTGTTGCCACCACCTGAGCATTTTGACAAAAACAAAGTAGCAACAACACAAATGTATGCAATAACTTATACAAAAATATGCTGAATATGCAAAAAGCACTGTAAAAAAAATTTACAAAACTGACAAAAGTTACAAAATATATAAAACAGTATTAAGCAAACATATAGAGGTAGAATGAATATAAATCCTGGAGCCACGTCCTGCCCTTCTCTTATTTTTTCTTCCAGTTTCCTCCTAACTTCCCTTGCCAATTGCACTGTAACAACAGAAAAAGCCCCAGAGACAATGGGAATTCCTGTTTAGCACATTCTGGATTCCCATCTCCACCGACACCCCGCTGTTTACTTATATCTGTAATACTAGACCCCTAAAGGTAACATCTAGTCCTCTTCTAAATTTCTCTCTGAACATCTGACATATCCTTAAAATAATTACCAAATAAACCTTGCCAATAAGGCTGTAAAAAAACACACTAGAACTAACTATAATGACCAAAACTGGAACTTTTTCAGTGCTTTTGTTCCTTTACTCAGTAGCAACTGGAACTTTATCAGAAAAAAACAGTCAAAAAATAAACAATTATTTAAATATTCTAGATCCATTAACTTAATTCTAAAGTGTTCAATCTCTTTAAATTTAGCCATCAAGCACCACCCAGTGAAAAACATTAACTAATCACCTTAAAATTTTCATCAAAATTTAGAGATATCATTCTAAAACACAAAATCTAAAGCGCTAAAAAAAGTTCCAGTTTTGGTCACTATAGTTAGTTCTAGTATGGTGTTTTTAAAGCCTTATCAGTAAGGTTTGTTTGTTTTTTGATTTATTTATACCTTGTTCTCCTAATGGTTTGTGGTTCTTTAGTTTATATCCTTAAAATACACCTCTTGCCATATCCAGTTCTGATATCTCAAGCTTGTCAACATTTCACTCCTGAAGGCATGCAGTATCAGATTTTAGGATCATGACATATATGAATATCTTACTTTTCTTTATTAAGTTATTAAGCCTAGTAACTTTCCATCTTAGATATTTCATATTCAACAATCAGATAAATTTGCAAATGGCTTAGATGACAGGGACCAGGAAACTAAAACTCACCAGAATGGTGGAAAAGAATACAAAATCCACACGATTAGTTTTCACAGCATTTGACTTCAGAAAATCAGTAATGGAATAATGAAACAATGATAATATTTTAACAATATAAAGGATCTGTCTCCGTTTTTATGGGTGCATATGAAACCCCAGGCCCACAACTTATTTCTTCCTGTGTCAAAGAATAAATCAATGCAGCTTCCCAAATCCACATAATTAAGCACAAAACAATTGATCAACAAATGTTTAAGGCTGTTTTACAAAATTCAATATATTTTCCCATGAGATAGTGTTAACAGTCTTGAATAGTAGGGTTGCATGAGTTTTTTCCCAAAACCTACATAAAAGAGCCATACCTAAATGGGTCTACTTTCTTCTTCTTCTTCTTTCGGCTTTTCCCGGTTAGGGGTCGCCACAGCAAATCATCTATCCGCTCATGATTGGCAGTGGAGTTTTACGGTGTCGAGTTGCCAGCCCGGCACCCAACTTTCCACAGAAGGCACACACACGCACACACTCATACTTAGGGCCAATTTAGAGTGTCCAATCCACCTACTGCATGTCTTTGGGATGTGGGAGGAAACCGGAGCACCCGGAGAAAACCCATGTGACCATAGGAAGGACATGCAGACTCCGCACAGAAGGCACCCCAGCTGAGAATCTAACCGGAGAACCGCTTTCTGTGAGGCGACAACGCTAACTGCTGCACCACTGTGGCTGCCCTAAATGGGTCTGCTTTGATTCACTGAAAATTCACTGAATTTCAATCCACCCTCAAAAAAATCAGATCACTGAAAACTCATTTCACCGAATCACATTTCACTGAATGTAACTATTGTTGGGCAAATAAAACATATATGCCCTTTTCCCCACTGTAGTCTGACCCTGGAGTTAGAATATATAGTTGGGGGGTGGGAGGCACAGCCGCCCCCCCACATTGGGGGGTGAGGGGGCATAGCCCCGCACCTCCTTAGCTTTTATATTTATGAATCTCATTTCACTGAAAGCTAACAATATAAAACCAAATGTAGGTGGGGGGATACACCCTCCAACTATATATAGTAACTCCAGGGTCGCACTACAGTGGGGAAAAGGGCATATATGTTTTATTTGCCCAAGAGTACTTACATTCAGTGAAATGTGATTCAGTGAAATGAGTTTTCAGTGATTTCAGCTTTCGGCGATTTGGTGTGAGTGTTTTGAAATTCAGTGAAGTGAGTTTTCAGTGAATCAAAGTAGACCCACCTGAACACATCTTTGCCCTAAATGGATGGAGATAGTTTTAATACCAGATTATAAACCAGCACATGTTAGTAACCTGATTACATTGTAAATGTTATTCAAAAACCTCCAGCTATACTCTGCCTCTTATTGCCTACTTAGAGGCAATCTCTGCTTGACCTACAAAGCAATGTCTGACCCAGAGCTGCTCGATATGCTACACCTAAAGAAATCCCAATCCCTCCATGCCACACACTCCAGGGACCTTAACCTCATTACCACAATAAACAGAACATGCTGGAGGGACAGGTTCCTTACCCAGAGACTCCCCATACTCTGGAACAAACTTCCCATTCACATCAAGCAGAGCACTTCACTGGCCCTCTTTAAGAGAAATCTTGAGAAGTGGGTGGGCAATAGGAAGTTCACCCTGGGGATCACTTCATTGGCCTTGCTTGACAGAGGCACTGGAAACTAACTTTGGGCTGCATAATGCCAGGGAATCTTCTTGGGCTAGGCTTATATAGGCTCCAGGGCCATTAGCCTAGTACACACCTATGAACCTAAGCCTCTTAGTTTTGATTTAAGCACTTGGGCTTCAAACTAGTTGTCTTACTTAAGGAAGCTTTGTGGTTTACACTGTTGTGGCAAGAGAGGTAGCTTACATCCTTCTAAATTTGGAATTGCTGGTTGAAGGCTCATTGTGCCCATTATTCTAAAAGTGTCTTAGTTCTGGTTTAAGCACTTGGGTCTCAGGCCAGTTATTTTATATTAAGAAGGTTAGTGGTCTATGCTCTTGTAGAAGGAGAGGATAGCCTACACCCTTCTGAGTTGGAAAGTGCTGGTTGAAGGCTTATTGTGGTTGTTATTCTAAGTGTATTTCTTCTGGTTTAAGCACTCGGGCTCCAAACCAGTTATTTTACATTAGGAAGGTTTGTGGTCTACACAGTTTACCTGAGCTGCTCAGAGTTTGGCATTGTTAGCCAGAGGTCTGGAGTGCATCTGAAATCAAAGGCATCCACAAAAATCTTCTAAAAATAAGTATAATTTAAGCCTATATTGCACGTTGTGAACTGTATTTTACTGAACTGCTGCTTCATTTTTACTGTTTTCTACTGCTGTGACTGCTTCATTCTGTACTTTGTATCATTGCTACTTCTGCCTTAAATAGCATAGGCTAGATTCAGGCTTGCTGAATCTAGACTGTTTGGTAACATCTGAGCACTAAAACAAGCCATCTTACATTACGAGGACCTCCCTGCACTCTTGTGGCAGAACTGTGTAGCTCAAGACCCATCAGAGTTGGGGATTGCTGGAATAAGGCTCTGTGTGGGGATTTCCTATTGGTAGTGTGTGTTAAAACTGTTTAAATTTGCTTTTATTTAAGCCTCACATTTGTGCAGGTTTGCACTCAGTTTACTGGAGCTGCTCAGAGTTTGGCATTCTTAGATAGAGGTCTGGAGTTTATCTGAACAGAAATTCAAGGCATCCACTGAAATCTTCTAAAATAAGTATAATGTAAGCCTATATTGCACCTTGTGAACTGTATTTTACTGAACTTCTTGCTTCATTTTTACTGCTGCTGCTGTGACTGCTTCATTCTGCTCTTTGTATCTTTGCAACTTCTGACTTCAATAGCACAGGCTAGATTCAGACTTACTGAATCTAGACTATTTGGCATCACTTGGGCACTAAAACCAGCCATCTTACACTGAGCAGGCTTCCTTACACCCTTGTGGCAGAAGTGTGTAGCTCAAGATCAATCTGCATTGGGGATTGCTAGAATAAATGTGTCTTCAGTGAAATCTGTGTGAGGGATTCCTATTGGTAGTTTGTCTTAAAACTGTTTAAATTCACTTGTATTTAAGTTTCATGTTTGTGCATAGCTGCACACAGCACAACGGGAGTTAGTGGTGCCCTGTATAGAAGCAAATGGGGTTCCGGGGTGTAGCTCGCAAGACATTTTTGACAATGAAATAAATAATTAATAAAATAAATGCATTCCTTACATGAGAATACAGAACGTGGTACACATCTAGTATGGCCGTCCCTGCTAGAATACAGCCAGCAGCTGTCTGTAAGGATTGCCACCAGATGTAATATTACTGTGCATAGTGTACAGCTGCAGCGGCTATGCTATGCAGCCATATTGCTCTATGGCAAATTGCTGCTGCAGCCATTTGGTTTTGGCAATGTAGCTCGCAGGGAAATGTCTTGCGAGCTACACGCCAGAACCCAAACAAATGCTTAGATACAACTTTTTTCCCTAGAAAACAGTCAGTGGAACCCTCCCAGGCTTCCCTGCTGCACTGCTGGTAAATCAGCTGAGCACTGAGGAGCATTGCCACACTTTTTAATCCCTAATCCTCAATAGAATAAGTCCCCTTGCTAACCCTAGAGCAAAAGCCGATCTAACTTGCCCACACCCCCCTAACATTACTTACAGTTTAACCTGCTACAATGAATAGTCAGTTTTCCAACATTTCTCCAATCAGCCTGACTGACATGGGTATCCTAAAGCAATGTAGTAATTTCCACATGTATACTGACAACCATTTGCTCGTACAGTAAACAAATACAGTATGTGAGAGATGTAATTATACCATTAAATTGGAATCAATCCTCTCACACAACAATAAACAAGACCAAACATGCTATCAGCACACACACACATACACACACACACACACACACACACACACACACACACACACACACACACACACACACACACACACACACACACACACACACACTTCTCCTCTCACACAAGCTAAAGTCATGACATATAAATCCATATATGCAGAAGTATTCACTAAGAGCCTACCAAAAGACCACAGACCTCCTAAGCACATGCAACTCACACATACTGGAGCACAACTACATATAACCCACACACACCAGTGTCTCAGTGAATAAGTCTCTAAGGCACAACACCTCCAAACCAAATGTCCTCGTCATAAGAGGTTGATAGTGAGACACAGAGATGTCCCCCTCACCAGGCTGGACAAAGAAAAAGTCATGGTCAGATGCCTGTCAGGTGCCAGGATCCATCAAATCATGCACACACTCAAGTCACTCAACAATTATCGTTATGACTCTGTCATAGTACATGGTGGGGTGAATGACTTGAGATGTACCTCCCTGGACTATATGAAGAGAGATCTGACTGAAATCTCAGGTTATGTGTCCCAGACAGGTATGTCCCTAGCCCTAAACAGCATTCTATCTTCACCCTGATGTGATGCTGATGTCTGTGCAGTCAGCAAGACTTGATTCAAGGCTGCAGAGAGCACCTTGGCCGTCCAAGGCTACAATGCCTTCCACATGTTCAGATCTCAAAATGAGCTTAAAAAAAACAAAGGTGGAGGTATCCATCTTCATTAAATCCAAACACACATCAAGAATGGTTAAACAGTACAACTCTCTTTTGAGTTACTCCATGTCCAAATAACTATAGTTAAAACACTGTACCACATCATTGCTAGCTACTTACCTGCCACCATGAACCATGAGAAGCACACCACCTACCTGGACTTGCATGAGTGACTCACTATACAGCCAATCACCTTGGTCAAGAGAGATTTCAACTATCCTTCTATGGAGTGGGTGATGTACACGAGCACAAGCGATTTCAACTATCCTTCTATGGAGTGGGTGACGTACACGAGCACAAGCAATTTCAACTATCCTTCTATGGAGTGGGTGACGTACACGAGCACAAGCGATTTCAACTATCCTTCTATGGAGTGGGTGACGTACACGGGCACAAGCTTGATGACCCTGAGATTCCTGAATTTGTTAACATAAATGCTCTGGAACAGTTAGTCTGCACCTCTACAAGGGACTCAAATGTTCTGAACTTAGTACTCATCAATATGGGAGGATCACTGCATTACTCCCTGTGTTCTGCCCTCCCTAATAAGGTCAGACCATAAATTTGTCTTGTTCGAAGTAATGGTTAGATCTGACCATTCCATGGGAGCATTATAAATGATAAACTTCTCCAAAACAAAGTATAGCCTACTAAGTGATGGTTTAAAAAGTTTCAACCCCCCTGCTAACACAGTAAACAATGACTCCTATGCAGAGGAGTACACAAACACCCTGTATAACCACTTAAACAACTGTATTGACTCTGCTGTACCTGACAGGCTCAAAACCAAGTCCTCCCATAAAAACAAGCCATCCTGGTGGACCTCGAGTATAAACAGGTTATATAACACAAGAAAAAAACTAATATCTAAGAACAAGACGGAATATAGTCTGTAGAAAAATAAAACCAGAAAAATAGGCGTGGACATCTTGGGTTTTCGATCCTGAGTGATGCCTGCCCGGAGGGAAGGAATAACCAATTTTACAAAGCCTTTCACTCTTGATCTTAAATGGTGAACAGATTTCTACGTGTAGTCGGTGGTGGAGCTAGCACTAAAAAGAGCTGTTTCAGCCCTGTGGGCAGCTGGAGCTCTATATAGAGCTGTTACAGATCTCTATGAGCTCTGAGAAGAGTTGTTTTGTGTTTAGAATGCCCATTCAGGCAGATGTGGTAGTTCAAAAAAGAACTGTTTTGTTTGGTTCACCGAAGCTGCGTCTGTGCCTCCGGCTGGTCTTACCGAAGCTGATACAGATTTCTGTGAGCTCTGAGAAGGGCCGATTTGTGTTTTGAATGCCCATTCGGGTGTTGGTGGTAGCTCTAATAAGAACGTTTTTGTTTTATTCTTCAATGTGTCTCTGGTTGCTCTTACCAGAGCTTTTGCAGATCTCTGTGAGCTCTGAGAAGAGCTGTTTGGTGTACTGTGAGTTCTGAGAAGAGCTGTTTGGTGTAAGGTGCAGATCCACGTGAGCTCTGAAAAGAGCTGTTTTGTGTATGGACACAATGGGCTCTGGGAAGAGCTGCTGTTGTGTCCTTCGGTGTTCCGCGGTGGTGTCAATCACCATTGTCCTTCTTGAACAGATCTTCGGTTCTTTTGCTATGTGTGAGTCCTAAAAAGGACTATTTGTGCGCTCCCCAAGCGCTGGTCAGAATGACCTGAGAGCTGTTGCTGTGCTGCTTTTATGCTACTGTGGAGGGGGCGTGGTTGAGAGATGTCCAATGAGAAGTGACTAGTTGGGGGTGTGGCCTTAGTAGGCCTACAAGGTGAAGACGGACCTGGTTGGAAGCATCTCATTCCTCTTATTTAGTTCCTTTTTATTAACCAGCTACTTGTTCATATGTGCCATTCCTAACCTCTAGCAATGCATTGGAGTCTTTTGCTTTGTCACGATTATACCTATGTTTGAAAAAAACTGTACTAAAACTTAAATTTAAATGTACCCAAAAAATAAAAAATAATAAAAAATAAAAATAAAAAATTAAAATTAAATTTAAAATTAAATTTAAAATTAAAATTGAACTGTAAAACTCTGGGGTTACTGACTATAGTTCTAAATTTAGACTTGCCACTATCATCTGTAAAACAATGGAAGCAAGCTTGGTTCTGAGAAAGATTCTGAGATGTCCGGCGCTTTTGGGGCAGATAGGAAGGTAGCCTGTCTGCCGCTCCTTCATCAGGGAGAGCGTACATTAGGTAGTAAAAAGTTAACTGTAGTTTGATATTGAAATTTTACCTTTTAAATTAAAAATAATTAAAAGTTGAGCTAACAATTGTAACTTTTGTGAGGGCTGATACATTAACTTACTGTAATTTTATTTCTGCTTATAAACAATTAATGTTCAAAAAATGAATACATTATGCCTTATACCAGTGAGAAAACAGTGAGTGAAATAGATAGCATATCTTACTAGGAGCCGATTAGTTGTAGTTAGCATGGTTAAGTGCCCTGAGGTTCAGGACTGGGGTGATGGTCTCCATGTAGTTGAGACCCGGAGGGTGCCTTGCTTCAAGTTGTATCTGCCAGATAAGTTCTTTTTTCTCTAATCTTGAATTGAAGTCCCCATTGAAAAGAATCTTCTCCAGCTGTTCGAGTATCAGGAACTTAAATCTTTCGTGTCCTGTTTTTTTTGTTGCGTGTGTTGCTAGTTTATTTGTCGGAATCTTGTGCCTGATGTCGTATAGGTGTTTGGCAATCCTGGTTTTGAGGGCATTGATGGTCTTGCCCACGTAGAAGGCTTGACATTTGCAGCAGTTTGCTCTGTAGACCACACCTTCTGTGTTGCAGCCTCCGAATGCTCTTGTGGTTATTGTTTTTTTGTTGTTGGGGCAGTAGAAGTGGCCCATGCCTGCCATGTATTTACAGTAGAAGCAGGGGGATAAGTCACTACACGGATAGGTGCCGTATCTGTCGAGTTGTCTTGGTGGGGTCTATCGAGGTGGTCTTTTAGGTTGAGTCCTCTTTTCATATAGAATATAGTCTGTAGAGAAAGAAAACCTAACACTGCTTGAACAAGCAAATCAGATAGCTGGTAAAGTCCTCTAAAGCTAGTTATGAGACTAAATTAGCTTTCTTAGCTAAAGACAATCGTAAGGCATTCATCCAAAATATAAAAGGGAATACCCAGCTATGTGCTGAAGTCATAGTGGACGGTACCACTCACATTGACCATGAGGAAATTGCCACCCTGTTAACTGACAGATATGTTGCAAGCTTTACTCCCTTGTCCTCAGCAGCTATACCCCAAAGCATACTTGACACCTGTTTTCTCCCCAGTATCGCTAATGAGCAGGTCATATCCATGCTCTCTTAGGCCAAAAACACAGCCTCTATAGGACCAGATAACATCCCAGGCTGCTTACTAAACAACTTAAAGCATGACCTAGCAGATCCACTTGGAACTCTCTTTAACCATAGCCTGAGCACTGGCTTTGTTCCAGCACAGTGGAGAACAGCAACTCTAATCTTCTTGCACAAAGGGGGTCCATCAACCAACCCTGGGAACTGTAGACCCATAAGCCTAACCAGCCTTATCTGCAAGGCCATGGAAAGAATTATCATGGACCTTATCAACAAAGATATAGGCAACCTTCAAACTCTCGACCTGATCCAGCTTGGCTTCATTAAGGGTAGATCATGCTTACTAAACCCGGTGGACATCTTCGAGAACGTCACCAAAGCCCTGGACAAAGACAAAGCAGTATATACCACCCATCCTGACTTATCCAAGGCTTTCAACACAGTCTCCTACTCATGTATCATCAAGAAACTCCCCTAGCTGGGGATTAACTCATATGTCATATTGCAAAAGAGTGAAAGGGGTGGGGATATTAATAATAAGTTAGCAAATTTGGAATTCATGTGGATTTTAGAATTAAATGCAGATATATATCCAGGAAAATGGGGCAGTAAGCCTAAAACCAGTTCTGCAGAGAAAACAAATGAAGCTACATAGATTGTAGAATTGTTTAATTGTCCTTTTGTAATGATTGGTTGGCTGTGTCATCCTCTAAAGTTCATAGGTTCATAGGTAGGTACTAGGCTATCTGCCCGAGGGCATTTTTAAGCCTAGCCAGAGTATGTCGGCTTTTGCCGCCCCATTGATTAATTAACTGAGCCTCTGTCAAGCAGATCCAATGAAGTGATCCCAGGGGTGTATTTTCTGTTACCCATCCACTCGTCAAGGCTTCTCTTGAAGAGTGTTAGTGAGGGGCTCCACCTAATGTAGTTAGGAATTTTGTTTCAAAGCATGGGTAGTCTCTGTGACAGGAATCTATCCCTCCAGCATGTTCTATTCATTGTTGTGGCAAGGTTTAGCTCACTAGAGCACGTGGCTCACAATGACTTGGATTTCTTTAGGTGGAGCATGTCCATCAATTCTGAGTTGGACATGGCTTTATAAGTCAGGCAGAGATCACCTCTGAGTAAGCGATATGCCACTGAGTACAGCTGGAGTTTTTTCAGTCGGGTTGCTTAGGACATATGTTTGAGGCCAGTAATCCTCTTGGTGAGGTGCTTTTGCTGTCTTTCCAGCTGTTGGAAGTGTCTTGTGAGGTGCATCCCAAATGGGGCATTGTACTCTATGATGGGTCTGATGAGTGACGAGTAGAGGGGTACTATAACCTCTTTATTTCTAGATGCGAACCCCTTAGTAATTAGATGGGCCACATAGAAGGATTTCCTAACTACTTTGTCAATATGATTGTCAAAGGAGAGATTACTATCTACCTGGGTCCCCAGATCTCTTATTACCTCTTCTGTATTAAGGGGGCTGCCACCTATGTGGTAATTCGTGGGTGTTTTGTTTTTCCCAAACGGGATGACTATGCATTTTTTGGCATTTAGCTTTAGGCCATGACTTTGTCACCAGGTGTCTGTCTCAGTAAGGCCTTTTTGAAGGATTTCAGTTGGGACTCTTAATGTAGTAGATTCTGTGACTGTTATAACTAATGCTACCAAGGACTTTAAAATTTTTAATTATTCCTCTTTTGAACCTGACCCATTGCTTGCGGACATTTTGGCAAAAGGTCTTTCATTTGTTCCTGCATGTAGGAGCAATATTGCTAGGTCCTTGATTGACCTAAAGACTTTTACTAGAAAATTAAATTTGAATGTGATGTTTGCTAATACTCCTAGTCTTATTAAAGATTTCAAAGTGGCTAGCATTTTTAACCCACCCTTACATCCTTCTATTTCACTTTTTGAAAAAATTTGTGAGAATGACTTTAGAAGTTTATTAAATGTACATTATCCAGTTAATTCTTTGGATGACAATCTTACTTTCAAGGAAAATGATGCTTTGAATAGCCTAACGTTTGCTAACATACGAATATGTAAACCAGATAAAGGGGGTGGTTTGGCCTTTATGGATAAGGCTGATTATACAACTAATATGTTGCTTGTTTTGGACAGTGCAGCTTATGTATGTGTTTCTCTTAATGAAATTAATGGAGCCTATCGTAAACTTAAAGGTTTCATTAATGACTTATTCATTGAAGGCCGCATTGACATTGACTTATTTAATTTTCTTAACATTACACACCCAGTTATTCCTACATTATTTGGGTTTCCAAAAGTCCATAAGAATTTAAATAAACCCCCTTTTCGTCCGATCATCGATGGTAGGCAATCTATCACTTATGGGTGTGCCAGATTCATTGACTGTAAACTAAAAGATTTACTAAAAAATCAAAAACAAATTTGCAAGGATTCCTGGGCTTTTTTGGATTCTTTAAATAGTTTTCCTTTTGATGAAGATTTAAATTTTTTTACCATCGATGTTTGTGACTTGTACACTTGTATACCACAAGACCTTGGATGTGAATGGGTTAGGGATTTTATGTTGGACCAGAAAATGGATGGGCATGTTATTGATTTGGTCATATACTTATTGGAACTTGTTTTAGCTAACAATTATTTCCTTTTTGAATCTAAATTCTATTTGCAACAAACAGGTGTAGCCATGGGATCTCCCTGTGGTGCAACCTTTGCCAATACAGTAATGGCATTTTGGGAAACACATTTTTTATTTAAAGACCCTGTTTTCCAGAGTAAGGCTGCCTTATATACTCGTTATTTGGATGATATTTTTATTCTTTGGAAGGGTGATAAACATTCCGCAGCATCATTTATTGAAAAAGTTACTGATTTTACTGATTTCTTGGATTTCACTTGGGACTTTCAAGAAAAAGGGACTTCATTTTTAGATGTAAAATTAGTCAAAAAATTTGTTTTACACACATTTACATCTAGGATTTTTCGAAAACCCACTTACTCAAATGCATTCCTCCATTTTTCTAGCTGCCACCCCTTCCATCAGAAGAAGGGAGTTGTTAAGGGACAACTAGTTAGGGCAGCTAGGATGGTAACTTTAGATGAAGATTTTTTGGATGAGTGTAGTTTATTAAGGGACATGTTTATGAAAAGAGGTTACCCTATTAACTTATTGGATGAACTCATTTTTGAGGTTACATCTAAAAGGACATATGGTTACTTTAAACCAATTCTAAGTTATGTTATTTCATCTGGAAATGAGAATCTTGAGTGTGTTAATGATATGATGGATCCACCTAACACACTGATTCCTTTAATACAGCAATTTGAGCATGAAAATAACAATAACTTTGGAAATTTGGGTTTTATCACCACTTTTTCTAAGGATGCTCCCTTTTTGAGGGATATAATTTTTAAGAACTGGTACTTTTTAGTTGAGGATAGTACAACAAGAAATTATGTGGGTGAAAGGCCTCTTGTAATTTTTAAAAAAGGTAGGAACTTAAAAACTATCCTTGAAACAGTAAATTATAAATGTCACCGCCCACATTGTGGGATGTTTAAATGTGGATCATGCCGTTGGTGTAAGTTTATATGTGTTACCAACATGTTTATGATCAATAAGAAAAAATATTACTTAACGGATAAATACAACTGCAACACAAGAGGGGTGGTCTACTTGGCATTATGTCAGAATTGCCCGTCTTTCTATGTTGGCAAAACTGATAGGGTTTTTAAAAATCGAATTTATGAACATTTGTACGCCATTTCTAAAGCAAATATTACAAATGCCCTGGCTAGACATATTTTGGCCTTTCCACACATGAATTTTGTTTTTAATCATTGATAGGGTTGTTGAAAACATTAGGGGAGGTCCGACTTCCTTGCAACTTGAGGAGAAAGAACTTTTATGGCAACTTAAGTTGAACGCTTCAGTTTCACCTGGACTGAATGACACTATTTCTATCATGAGTGTTTTGAAACTGAAGTCTTTATGTAGATAACATTTATTATTGTATTTTGTAGTCAATTATTTAAATATTCTAACTTCTATATATATTTTATGCATATATTTGTAGTGTTTAGGATTTTATTTAAAGTTTTGTTCAATGGGTCTATTGTGTAGTTGGATATCTTATTTTGAAGCATGTCTTTTATTTTGATGTTTAATGGGACTTTTATTGTGACTTTTTTCTTTGAATGGGAAATGATGTCACTTCTTGAATGCTTATTTAAATGGTTTATTTCCTGTATACTTTTGTCTGAAGAAGTTTACATATTTTATAAACGAAAGCGCTAACTTTATATTTATTTCTGTGCCCAGAGTGGTATTTTCTCCTTACATATTTCATTCAGTTTTTGTTTTGCACTTGTTTGTCTTGGGTCGGGTCAAGTATTTGGAGGTTCCCAATGTCTTTGTTAATGAGTTCCATGAGGATGCGCTCCATAGCCTTGCAGACCAGGCTAGTCAGGCTTTTGGGGTGATAGTTACCAGGGTCAGTTGTGGCTCCTCCTTTGTGGAGTGCAATAACCATTGCTGTGCATCATTCTATGGGCACGTATCCTGTTCCTGTGGAGAGGCTGAGGTTGAACAGCGTGTTTAGGTAGGGGGTTAGTTCGTTCTGTAGTTCATGCAAGACGCAACCTGGGACACCATCTGGCCCCACTGATGCTGTGTTTTTGGCTTTAGAAAGGGCTGTTTTCACCTGTGCTTCTGTGATTTCCGGGACACTACACTTTTCCGGTATTGTTATGGGCCCTTTTGAAGGTGAGAGGGAGGTGAAGTTTGCACTGAATCTATCTGCCAGGATGTTGGCAATATCAGTAGGTTCAGTATATTTTGTGCTATTTTGCACTAGCTCAGAGCATATCTCTGAGTTGCCACTTAGATTCTTGACATAGCTAAAGAAGGCTTTGTGGTTATCTTTTGAATCCTTGGCTATTTTTCTTTCGAAGTTAGCCTTGGATGATTTTATGAGGGACCTTAGTTTCTTGCTGATACTGATCAGGGATGTCTTTCCTTCTTGGGATTTACTTTTTTTCTGAACTAGTTTCCTCCTTCTGTTGTATAACCTGTTTATGGCAGGAGTCCATCAGACTGGTTTCCTTCTCTTAGGAGAGTGAGTCCTGGTCTTGCTAGGGATGGCATGATCCATACATCCTTGTAGGTGCTCATAGAGTGCAATTGTAAAGGATTCTGCATCTTGGATAGTGTTATCCTTTAGCGTGGGGGCTGTGAAACTTACCACCTCTGCCTTAAGTAAGTTGAAGTTTGCTTTAGAAAAGTTTTTCACTGTGGTTTCCTTGGTTGGGGGTTGTGGTGGGGTGTGGACATCCAGGGTGATTAGTTTATGGTCTGATCTAACCAGTGACGGGTTGACCTCCAGTACGGAACACCTGTCGCCCATGTTGGTGATGACCAGGTCCAATATGTTGCGGCCTCTGGTAGGGGAGTTTACCAGCTGATCCAAGGCATTTAAGTTGATAAATTCCAGGAAGCGCTGAGCCTGGGAGTTTGTACTCAAGTAGTTTTCCCAGTTAATGGTAGGGTAATTTAAATCGCCCAATATCAGGGTGGTCGGTAGGACATTCATGTTTTCCAGTGTCTCCAGAAAGGCGGAGTGGTGGTCCTGGTTCATAGAGGGTGATCTGTAGCAGGCCACAATTTGCATTGCAGATTTGCCCGATGTTAGTTGCACATGGATGATCTCAGAGGTATCATGCTGTGCCACTAACCTGGAGGTGTGAGTATCCTTGATGAATATGGATACACCCCCTCCTTTTGTGTTTTGGTCCATGTTCTGTGGCCAAAATGTGTGGTATGAGTTGTAGCCCAGTAGTGCTGGAGTGCTCTCTGGAGCCTTTAACCAGGTTTCAGTTACTGCACAGATGTCGATGTTCTCCATACTTAGGAGTGCTTTGAGCGCATGCATTTTGAGATTTAAACTCCTGGAGTTGAGTAGCATAACCCTCATTTTTTTACTTGTGCTGTTTACGGTGGTAGGTTTGAATTTTGAGCCTTGCCTAAAAAAGGCAGTATGGGGGCAGCAAGAGCCTTGGCCAGTATTCGAAAGCCAAGGGGTGACAGGTGCAAGCCATCTCTTGCAAAGCAACGTGGCTTGTTGAGCATGTCATCCCAGGCTGACAGACACTAGATCCCCTTTGAATGACACCAGAAGCTTAGCCAGTTGTTGTAATTGATCATTTTTTCTTTATACTGAGGTATCATTCTTGGTGAGGGCAGGATGCTACTCAGGTTCAGGGTCATACCCGCCTGGGCTACATGATCAGAGAGCTCTTCCATGTCTCTTTTCATGTAGTCCAGGGAGGTACAGTTCAGGTTATTCACACCAACATGAACAATGACAGAGTCGTATTTGTACTTGTTCTGGAGTGACCTGAATGCTTGTGTTATGTGGCGGATTCTGGCTCCCGATAGGCAGTTAACAGTAACCTTCTTCTTGTCCAGCCTAGTGAGTGGGGCGTCAGTGTGCCTGACTATTGAATCACCTATTACTAGTGTGTTAGGTATGTTATTTCGCCTTAAGGGCTGTGATTGTGCGGCACATTGATTTTGTGTTTTATGTGTTGTCTGGTTTGTGACGGGAGGTGCAAGTTTTGTGGGTGTCTGCTTTGGAGCTCTCTGATGCTTTTGCAGGTTTTTATTTAGAGCCTCCAAGTATGATTCAGTGTATTTATGTGTATTTTTTGCCAGTGCTGGTTTAGTAGGTCTATGTGAGGCTGGAGGTGTGGTGCAAGTGTTAACCTTCTCCTCATGACTGTCTGTTCCAGTCTTGGGTGGAGAGACCTTAGCCTCCAGTTTGGCTGTATAATTGCATCTCTCGCATATGTTAATATTTTGTGGTAGGAGGAGAGGGCTGTTTGTGTACATGAGGCAGTTGTAACATTGCCTCAGGATACCCAGATTCACTAGATGGACTGGAGAGTACACCTGAAGTTGCCCTTTGGTCATGACTGAATAGTAGGGTGAGCTGCTTAGTTGCTTGGTTGGTGAGGGGTGGATTAAGAGCCTTGCCCTGCTAGGCAGTCAAGTGTCGGGGTATATTAGTGCTTGCTATTAGGTCTGAGCAAGTGCTGGATTATAGGATGCTTTTTGAGTGCTTAGGTTGAGAGTTAGACTAGTTTCAAGTGAAAAATTGAAGAGGAGACTTAGTGGAGCCGGGAATAATTTAACCCTAGCGAACCAGTGCTGCCTGGTGTACAAACCGTGCAAACGCGATTTTTAAACTACTAACTTCTGGGCTGGAACCACTCCTCCAGGGACATATGGCTGCTCAAAGTTCCCCTCTGTCACAGGTGAACAGAAAAACTTCCCTCTATCCAAGTAAGGTATGGGCAACTCAGAAACTTGTAGCACAGCTCTGAATTCAGCACTAGCCTGAAAACTGGACTATACTAGCTTAGAAAGGCGGGAAACAAGAATTTTTTTTTTTTTAAAAGATAAGGCAAAAACAGTAAAAAGTACACTTAAAACAGCTTTAAACGACTGCAAGCAATCAGAAATGGCTATCGCACTTTAGTGTGTAGCCTACAACAGTTAAACAATTTATTTCAACAAGAAACAACTTTTTAAAAGTGCAGGCAGTCAAATAAGTACAATATATGAAAAAAACAAGCTTTTAAATCACAATAAGTGCTGGAAAAAATCAGCGTTTAGGCGGAAAACAGTTAAGCACAGCAAGAAAATACAGAAAACTGATACTCAATCACTCCAAAGTCTCTCTTTTAAGCTAGAAGGCTTGTATCAGTTTAAGGCTTTCTAGTGCTTTCCAGTAGGTTAGTTACAGGAAAGATGGGAAACAAGCGCAGATGTGGTCTTTTAAACCAAAAAGTTGAAAGAGATGGACAACTTCCCGAATGATCAATAAACTACAATTCCTGGGCCAAGAACCACTCCTCTTGTGGTAGACAGGCTACCTACACTCCCACTGATAAGCTAGAAGGCTGCACTCCAACACAAAGGCTTGGGGGGCACAGAAGCTTACAAACAGTCCTGGATACAGCAAATCTGTACCTGGACTAGACTAGTTACGGGAAAGGTGGGGATCAAGTGCAAACACGGGCTTTAAAACCAGAAAGTTGAGAGAGATGGAAAAAACTGCCCAAACGGCCAATAAACTACAATTTCTGGGCCAGAACCACTCCTCTTGTGGTAGATAGACTACCTAGTGCTTACCACTCCCACTGATAAGCTAGAAGGCTTCCCTCCAACACAGAAAGGCTTGCGCGACTCAGAAGCTTACCAACAGTCCTCGATACAGCAACTCTGTATCTGGACTAGGCTAGTAACAGGAAAGGTGGAAACAGTGCAAGTGCGGCTTTTAAACCAGAATGTTAAAAGAGATGGGGAAAAACTGCCCAAACGGCCAGTAGCTACAAATTCTGGGCCAGGAACCACTCCTCTTGTGGTAGATAGGCTACCTAATGCTTACCAATCCCACTGATAAGCTAGAAGGCTTCCCTCCAACACAGAAAGGCTTAGTTACAGGAAAGGTGGGGAACAAGCACAAATGCAGGTTTTTAAGCCAGCAAGTTGAAAGAGATGGAAAACTGCCTAAACGGCCACTTGTATTTAAAATGTTTTTAGAAACTAATTGTTTGTATGCACTGATGAAGGGGAGAGACAAAAGTTTTGCTTTTCTTATTTGTTTTATTAAAATAGTGAACATTTCTGTTGCTCATTTCTTATGTTTGGTAGGTGTAAAACCCACAGCCTTCTGCATCAAAAACAAGGGTGAAACCTATTGTGCCAGATAACAGTACAGTGAGGATTGCAGAGTTTGCCATTCCCCCACTATAATGTGATCTCAAGATTTGGTATTTCTAGTGGATGTGGTTGATGCAGAAGGGCTTGCTCCCCTGCAAAAACTGTTTTTGTTTTGCATCAAATCTTCCTGATTTGAAGTCTTTTGTATTCATATATTTTTGATTTGAACTGTTATCGTCTGTGTTAGTTTTCAAACCGTTTATAGTTTGAGCACTTGATGTAGACTCGTGTGTGTGTGTGTGTGTGTGTGTGTGTGTGTGTGTGTGTGTGTGTGTGTGTGTGTGTGTGTGTGTGTGTGTGTGTGTGTATATATATTTATTTACATATTTATGGGTCTACTTCATAAGAATGAAAGGTGAAGCTGAGAAGGCTGAGACGAGATCTTCGAAACTTCATTTGAATGAATGACCACATAGCTGACACTTTTCCAACAGTAAGTAACCAGTTGACCAACAAGCGGAAATTTACCCTTTTCCCCACTGTAGTGTGATCCCAGAGTTAGTATATTTATTGGGGGTATGTGGGGGGGTGCAGCCCCTCCCCACACTGGGTTTGTTTTCAGGGAGGGGGGCATAGTCCACCACCTGGGTGGGTTGAAGATGGTGTTGTGTATTTTCCGTGAGTTGTTGGCTCAGTGGTTACTTACCATTAGAAACATGTCAGCTATGTGGTCATACATTCAAATGAAGTTTTGGAGATCGTATCTCAGCCTTCTCGTCTTTGGTAATGTGGTCTTTCGTTCTTATAAAATAAACCTATCTATACATATAACTACACACAGACACATGCACACACATATACAAACCACTAAAGTCCACAGAGAAAACTGATGCACATCACCAAATGATATGAAATCCAAATAAATGGCAGCACCAAATGACGACAAATAAACCAATATTTATTATCAGACACCACACTAATGTGAGCAGCAAATAAGTTTTCATTTAACACAATCTAAGCAAATCAAGTGAGCTTTTATATAAAAAGCTTAGTCAGATGAGCTTGATAATGTGCCCATTACCACCACAACATATCTGAAACGTTTACAATATTCCATTTAATCCCAGCCGATATCGTCTCTAAATATAAAATCCATATACATTTTTCTTAAAACATTTATATTTAAAATTTATCGGTTCTAAAGAAAGAGAATAAAGAGATGGTGTGGCTAAAAAAAATAATAAAATCTGAGTTAAAATATGATAAGAATCCAGTCAGATATTCGAAGGTACAGGCCAGAAGGATCATTTGTTTAAACACTAAAAATTGAAAATAAGACAGTTGTGAAAAAAAAAATATAAGGGGTGAACAGCCAATGAAAATAAAAGATTTGAAGTACAGAATCGAAACACAATCTGATGAACTCCCAATGAGCTTATCTGTGTACATCTTCCCTTCCCACAGCTTAAGGTTAGCCAGAATATGGGCACCTAAAATTAATTTGCTTCATTTTTTCCATTATAACCTTTCTTAGTTTTCTGACCGTGTCTAGTTCCCAATGGCCTTTATCCTTTCATGAGGTGTCATTATACTTGTGGCTACACAATGGTCACTTATACCCTCAATGGCATTATCTCCAGCCTTATTCTGCTCCCCATGCAACTCTGGTCGCTTATATTCATGATACAGTTCAAAACCAGTTCTTCTACCCCACTTACCAATTTCAGTTATTGGACTATACTTCTCTTTACAGCAGTATTTAATGGCAGAGTAACGTCATTCATTCACAACTTGTACTTTATTTCTCCTCCATCCCTTGCCTTCTCCATCGTAGCTGATGTTTCTTTGCACTTTGGTCTTCACTAACTACCAGCATTTTGCTTCAGGACTTCAGATCCTGTTTTTAGTTTACTATTTAGCCCTTATTTTGTTTTTCAGATTAAATTATGTTCTACTAACTGGTGTCAGAATGCATCCTCTTTCATTGGCATCTACATCCCAAACTCCAACTAGCTACCTATTGTATGTCTTCTATCTTATTGGAGTGGTATTTTTTCCTTCAGAACTTTTGGACTTTAAATATAAATAATAATAAGAAAAATGTACTACTAAGCCAAAACAATGCTTTGTAGGATGGAAGCACTCACAGCTTTTGGAAGTGAAACCTGAATTAATGTATATTTCACTTGTGTTGCCAGTGTATGCTTTCGTGTTTCTTTTTTTCCCCCTTTGATCCTTAGGAATTGATTTTACATTATTCTAAGAGGTCATCAGTTAGCTATCTAAACTGTGTGTGAGCGTGGACCCATACAATATCCTAGGATGCCTTCTAAATAGCACAAAACATGACCTATCAAGGCCTCTAGAAACTGTAGCCTCCAAACAGGCTTTGTGCCTCATGAATGGAGAATAGCAACAGTCATCCCTCTACACAAAAGTGAGCCAACTACAGACCCTGGAAACTACAGAGCCACCCATCTCACTAGTCTTATATGTAAAGCCATGGAAAGAATTATCATGTAAATGATCAACAGAGATATAGTAAACTCCAGACACTGGACCCAACCCAGTTTGGTCTCATCAAGGGCAGATCATGCCTACTGAACCTGGTGGACTTCTTTGATTGGGTAACCAAAGCAATGGATGAGGGGAAAATGGTTCACACTGCCTACCTTGACCTGGCCAAGACATTTGACACTTGGGAATTTTTAACAAACTCAGGAAGTTAGGTATAAACTTGTGTCACCCAGTGGATAGCCAACTGGCACACAGACAGAACCCAGGAAGTTAGAATTGGGGAGACCACCTCTACAGATCATGCCTACTCAACCGGGTGGACTTTTTTGACTGGGTAACCAATGCAATGGATGAGGGAAAAATGGTTCACACTGCCTACCTTGACCTGGCCAAGGCATTTGACACAATAACCCACTTGGGAATTTTTAACAAACACAGGAAGTTAGGTACAAACTTGTGTCACCCAGTGGATAGCCAACTGGCTCACAGGCAGAACCCAGGAAGTTAGAATTGAGGAGTCCACCTCTACAAAGAGGCCAGTCGCTCCTTTTTTGCATTTACTTCTCTGATGTCAAGGCCACTATTATTGGTCTCTGGCTGACTAAATTTGCAGATGATTAAAAATCAGGAGGGATCATTGTAACCCACAATGACACAAATGTTCTCCAGGAGGGGCTGATGCAGAGAAACAACTGGTGTCAGAGCCATGGACTAAAACTAAATGCCAAGGAATGCATAACAGTATCCTTTGGAAAGTCATCCACCCTTAGTAACTATAATATTGACAACACACCCCTTATAGTTGACCCAGTAGTTAGGGACTCACTTAATCTAGCCTTTGACTTTCACATGTCTACAGTAGTGAGGAAATCATTCTATGTTTATTTATTTATGTATTTAACATTTGTTAACTGGGAAAGCCCGACTTGGAACTAAGCCAGTTTTCAGCAGAGGCATGGGGAGAAAGGCTCCAGAATACATGTCTTTGTAACGTGGGAGAAAACTGGAGCACCCGGAGGAAACCCACATGAATGCAGGGAGGACATGCAGACTCCACACAGAAGGCACTCCAGCTGAGAATCGAACTGGAGAACCTCTTGCTGTGAGGCAACAATGCTACCACTGCACCACTGCACTGTCCATGCGTGTAACTTATAAACAAAGGTATAGCATCTAAGTCCAAGGAAGTCATTGTTTCACTGTAGTCAGCATTCATCAAGGCTATCATTGAATACAATGCCCCCTTTGGTATGTACCTAACTAGGCATATCTAACAACTGGAACATCCACAGAGGTTTCTGACTAAAAAGAATACAGAGTATAAGTAAAATATCCTATGCAGACCGCCTCATGGCCCTATCCATGTATTCTGTCTCCTACAGGCTTTTGAGGGGAGATCTAGGCCTGGCACATAGGGCATTGTCAGATCCCACTCTGATGGACTTCCTGCATATCCACAAAAGCAAACAGCACCATAATCACCTGTTCTAAAGACTTAAACATTGCCTGTGATATAAATAGGACCTGCTGAAGAGATGGGTATGTATCCCAGAGACTACCCTGTCTATGGAACAGGCTGCCCATCCATGTGAATCAGAGTTCTTCCCTAACCCAATTCAAGTGCAACTTGGACATTTGGATGGGGAACAGGAAACACATCCCTGGTTTGGCACCTATGTCTCTAATGGACACAGGCAGCCTGTAGATGATTCCTCTCCCAGGCCCCTGCTTGTAAATTTTCTTCTCCCAAACCCCTGCTTACACTTATCAAAGATGTCAGAACTTGTCAGAGATTTGGGATGCATGGCTAGGCTTAAAAAGACCCTTGTGGTCGTTAGCCTAGTAAACACCTATGAACCTATATGTGTGTGTGTGTGTGTGTGTGTGTGTGTGTGTGTGTGTGTGTGTGTGTGTGTGTGTGTGTGTATACATATATAAACATATATGACTGTGCGCATGATATACAATATATTGGTGTCTAGTGTTTAATGTATAAAATGCTGGGAATTTTTATGGGGAAGTTACTGTTCAAAAATTGTGTTCCCTACCCTTACAATGGTAGATATTTTACAGAACTAACACCCACTTCCATATGTATACCATTTATCCGGATATTGGCAAAGGCTCTTGCCACCCCCATAGTGCCTTTTTTAGGCAAGGCTCAAATTCTAAACCTACCACCCTAGAACACAAAAAAGGAAAAAAACTAAGGGTAATGCTGCTCAATGCCAGAAGTCTCAACCTCAAGATGCACGCACTCGAGGCCCTTCTCAGTATGGAGAACATCGATGTCTGTGCTGTGACTGAAACCTGGTTCAAGGCTCCTGAGAGCATCCCAGCACTATCAGGCTTTACCTCATATCATGTGTTCCGGCCCCAAAATCCGGACAGTACCAAGAAAGGGGGGGGGGTGTCTATATTCATCAAGAACACCCACACCTCAAGGTTGGTGGCAACGCACGATGCATCGGAGACCATCCAGGTGCAATTAACCATAGGCAAGACTGCTCTGCAATTTGTAGCATGTTACAGGCCACCCTCTCAATCTCAGGAACCTCACATAGCATTCCTGAAAACACTGGAGGGGATAAATGTATCTCCAAACACCATCATACTAGGTGATTTCAACTACCCAAATATAGACTGGGATCACTACTCAAGCCCCAACACTCTAGCCCAAAGTTTCCTAGAGTTCATAAACTCAAATGCCATGGAACAACTAGTCACCATCCCCACAAGAGGAGATAACATACTAGATCTCATCATCACGAACATGGGGTCACAATGTTCAACACCGGAGGTATACCCTTCACTGGTGAGATCAGACCATAAACTAATCTCACTGGAAGTCCACATCCCGCCCCCACCTGAGATAAAAAGACCACAGTGAAGAACTTCTCAAAAGCCAACTTCACACTTCTAAAGGCTAGTGTGGTCTCTTTTAAGGCCCCTGAGACTGTGGAAACCATTACTCAAGCCGCTGAATCACTTACAAATGCCTTCTACCAGCACCTACAGGACTGCATGGATCAGGCAATCCCAAACAAAACAAAGACTCTTTGTACCAAAGGCAAGCGTCCAGTTTGGTGGACCCCAGCCATAAACAAGCTCTACAACAAAAAGAGGAAGCTACTACAAGATAGAGCAAAATCCTTAAAAGGTAAAACACCCTTGATCATTATAAGTAAAAAACTAAGATCTCTCATAAAATTATCCAAGGCAAATTTTGAGAGAAAAGTCGCTAAGGACTCAAAGGACAATCATAAGGCCTTCTTTAGCTATGTTAGAAACCTGGGAGGAAACTCCCAGATATGCTCAGAATTAGTTCAAAATGATGTAAAAATTACTGAACCTACAGACATTGCCAACATACTGGCTGACAGGTTCAGTGCAATCTCCCAAAAGGTGAGATATCTATACCAGAGAATTATAGCCCCCCAAACATCTCTAACGCTCAGGTGAGAACTGCTCTCTCCAAGGCAAAAAACACAGCATCCATGAGACCAGATGGTGTCCCCGGATGTGTGTTCCACGAACTCAATGAGGAATTAAACCCGCAGTTAGGGCAGCTGTTTAATCTTAGCCTCACCTCAGGATACGTGCCTAAGGAGTGGCGTACGGCAGCTGTGGTCCCACTTCACAAAGGCGGTGCCTCCACCGACCCGGGAAATTACTGTCCCATCAGCTTGACAAGCTTGATCTGCAAAGCTATGGACAGGATCATAATGGAACTCATAAATAATGACATAGGAGACTTGCAGACTTTGGATCCGACCCAGTTTGGCTTTGTCAAGGGCAGATCATGCCTTTTAAACTTGGTTGACTTTTTCGAAACAGTCACCAAGGCCATTGATGAGGGAAAGGCAGTCCACACAGCCTACCTCGACCTGGCAAAGGCTTTCGACACAATACCCCACTCAGGTATCATTGAAAAACTCATCAGCTTAAATGTAAACCCATACATCACAAGATGGGTTGCAAATTGGCTAAGTGACAGAACCCACAGGGTCAGAGTTGCTGGTGCCATGTCAGACTCAAAGCCTGTCACAAGTGGTGTCCCACAGGGCTCAGTCCTGGGCCCTCTCCTGTTGGGCATCTACTTTTCAGAATTACAAGCAAACACAGGAGAATTATGGCTGACAAAATTTGCAGATGACTGCAAACTGGGCGCCATAGTTGAGAACACATCTGACACAGATATCCTTCAGAAGGGTCTTATAGAAATGGAAAACTGGTGCCAGAGCCATGGCCTAAAGTTAAACACCAAAAAATGCATAGTCATACCCTTCGGGAAAAACAAGGTTACCCCTAGCTACCATATAGGCGGCAACCCACCAAGCACAGAAGAGGTTATCAGGGATCTGGGTACCCAGGTTGACAGTAACCTTTCATTTGACACTCACGTCGCCAAAGTAGTTAGGAAGGCCTTCTACATTGCCCACCTGATCATGAAGGGATTCACATCTAGATCAAGGGAAGTCATCGTCCCCCTGTACTCATCACTCATCAGACCAATGACTGAGTACAATGCCCCATTCGGAATGCATCTGACACGACACCTGCAGCAACTGGAAAGGCCCCAAAAGTTCCTCACCAAAAGGAGAAAGGGTCTCAAAAATATGTCCTATGCTGCCCGACTGAAGGAACTTCAGCTCTATTCAGTCGCTTACCATCTGCTCAGAGGTGACCTGTGCCTGACATACAAGGCCATGTCCAACCCAGAATTGATGAACATGCTTCACCTCAAAAAATCTAGATCCCTCAGAACTACAAGGGCGGGAGACTTAAACCTTGACACGGTTATTAATAGGACATGCTGGAGGGACAGATTCATCACCCAGAGACTCCCTATGCTGTGGAACAAAATCCCAGTACATGTGAGGCAGAGCACCTCGCTGGCTTTGTTCAAGAGAAATCTTGACCAATGGATGGGAGATCGCAGATATACCCCAGGGATTATCTCAGTGTCACTGCTTGACAGAGGCACAGCAAAATAATGGGCATAGTATCCTCCAAACTAAAGGGGTGGCGAAAGCCACAAAACTCTGGGCTATCCTTATAAATGCCCTTGGGCAGATAGCCTAGTATGAACCTATGAACCTATGAACCTATAATTTTGTTTGGTGTGTCTGTTTCTCCACTGATTTTAACGGGTTTATGATTATATACTATTCCCTTACTACAATTGCACTCTCCAAGTTGTTTTTAGCAATGGGTTGTTGTGCAGGTTATAGTAGGCACGTTTTTAATTACTAATTGGTTTGTTGGCATGTTTAGCTGATTTTATTTACTTATTTATTAGGAAAGGATGTATTAGGGGAGTTTTTTCTTTTCAGTTTGTTTTTCAGGGTCTTTCAGGGAGCATTCATTTTTAGCAGTTGTGATTGTTTTTATTTTGGGGGACTTTTTAATTTTTCTTTAGTGTTTGTTCATTTGATTAGGTGCCAGTCTGGATGGTGGTTTCATTATTAAGGGGCATTTGGCATTCAGACTGCAGAGTGCCACATGCTAGATTTTGTGTTTTTTTTTGTGGTCAAGTTTTGCTACTTAAGGACTTCATAAGTGGTTATGGTGGAGTCGTATAATGAGGATGATATCATTAGGGAAAACCATATGTCTGTTGGTGCACTACGTGGGACAAGTTGCTGAGTAAAATCTTTCATTTTTATCAGGTATCCATCCAAAACTCCTTTTTCACATTTTTATGCATGGGGTTAGGGTGTTACATTATCAAGTATGAGCAACGTTTAAATGTGCAAAGATTTTTATTCATAGATTAGTACTAGGCTAACTGCCCTTGCGAGCCATTTTAAACCTAGCCAATTATCCCCTGTGAGATTCAAACCTTGTACCTTGTGTTTGTAAGGCAAACACCTTAACCATTAGGCCACCCTCCCAACCCTGTTAATTTTTTTAATTTCTGTACTGTCTTTAGCTTATGTGTGTAGTGTATTGGTATATTGGTTAGGGAAAAAGAGAATGTAGATGAAGAATTTTGATTTGTTTTACTGTTTCCATTAAGTCTCCTCAATTCAATGAAGCTCATATCGCAAAATCTCAGGACAAAATACTTTTGTTGCACAAGGTAGAGTTCTACACCCTTTTTCCCAGAACCCAAGTACTCAAAGTTGTGTAGAAGGCAAATAAATGCAGTTGGTGCAGAGAGTTAATGCTGTGAGTTTCTTGTGGTACAGGGTTTGATTCCTTTGGCTTTCACTTGCTACTGTGTGAGCGTAAGCAAGACACTTAACTAGACAGTGCTTGAGGTAACTGAGAATTTTAATGAGACTGCACAAAGGTCCCCTCACGTGCAAGCTTAATAATCACCTATGCAACACATATGTGCTCCCATGTAGGGGTTTAACTCCACATCCCTCTTATTTATTACTGTCAGAGGAAGAGCAGTCACTGATAGTCAGTGTAAAGCCTGTTTCACTCTTTCCACAATAGTCTGCAACTCTGAAGCACATACTATACAGATATATCAGATCAATAGTATCTCACTCATAGTCATCTCAAGCAATAGTGACATGGGCAACTGATACATTAAGCTGCCATGTTTAAATAGCTCTGAGATGAGGAAGTCCCAGCAACTTACTAAAAGATGTTTTTCTCTTTAGCTTTTCTCTAAAGGATTGTAATATTTGTGAGTGAGCATTTTTTCTCCTGAAGTTGGTATTTTCTTCAGGTTCTTCATGTTCTTTATTATGTATGTATGTATGTGTGCATGCATTTATTTATTTGCTTTTATTTATCTTAAATGTTTTTCCATTTCTTTCTTTTGTTAAGATTTTTATTTTGGTGGGAGTGTTATTTCCTGACTTCATTTTGTGTAACTATCTTGAAAGATTAAATAACTTATCTTTACTTATTATTATTTTCACGTTGAAATGTTACTATGTTTTTAGTTGTATTTGTGTGTTTAATTGTAGGAATGTGAGGGTAGACAGCTTTGTGTTTTGTGTTTTTCTATGTTATGGATTAGTGTGAATTACTGTTTATGTGTTTTAATTGGCTGTTTTTTTTTATTTTTGTTTATTTTTCTAACATGGCTATTTTTTAGGGTTAGAGTAAGTGTCTTAGGCAGTTTACAGTCTTCATCTTATGCTTCTGTTTCTACATGGCCTTATGTAAATAGTGTTATTTAGGTTCTGTAACTGATTACAGGAGAAGGGAAGGTAATAAATGTTTAACGATGCAGGTAGACTTAACTTATACATTTGACAATATAAGTCGAATGCTGATAAACATATCGTGCTCTGTCAGTTTCTGTTGTTAGGATAAGCACATATTAAGTTAAGTATACTATATCAAAGCAGGAGATGAAGGATTACATGTCGATTAGTCTCTTAAAGGAAATGGGAAAATGTATTAAGCTGCAGGCTTATTTAGTAGGACCATACTTATTTAATTAATAAATAGTGTTTTTACAGTTGTGCTATGCATATGTATTTAGTAAATGTTTTTTCAGCCTTGGTACCATCTTCATATGAAGCTTATATTCCCCACAGGAGCTTCTCAAATTGGCTCGATTTTTATATAGATTATGCTCCGTACATTGGCTGTCAGCACTGGCACCACCTTCATTTTCATTTCCTAGAATATGTATTTTAACAAGAGGGAGGAGCATAGGGTGACATACAAGAGTGGAGGAAGTTGCACACAGTGAAGAGTTACCGAATAGCTGGGTAACTACAGCAGAGCTAGTAAGAGAGATGGCTAGAAAGGTGCTTGGTGTGACATCTAGAAAGAGGACAAGGAGACCTGGTGGTGGAATGAAGAAGTACAGAAGAGTATACAGTGAAAGAGGTTGGCGAAGAAGAAGTGGGATTGTCAGAGAGATGAAGAAAGTAGACAAGAGTATAAGGAGATGAGGTGCATGGCAGAGAGAGGTGGCAAAGGCTAAGGATAAGGTGTATGAAGAGTTGTATAAAAGGTTGGACACTAAGGAGGGAGAAAAGGACCTGTACCGATTGGCTAGATAGAGGGACTGAGCTAGTAAAGATGTGCAGCAGGTAAGGGTGATAAAGGATAATGAGGGAAATGTACTCACAAGCGAGGAGAGTGTGTTGAGCAGATGGAAAGAGTACTTTGAGGGGCTGATGAATGAAGAGAATGAGAGGGAGAGAAGGTTGGATGACGTGCGGATAGTGAATCATGAAGTGCAGTGGATTAGCAAGGAGGAAATAAGGATAGCTATGAAGAGGATGAAGAATGGAAAGGCTGTTGGTCCAGATGACATACCTGTGGAAGCATGGAGGTGTTTAGGTGAAATGGCAGTGGAATTTTTAACCAGATTGTTTAATGAAATCTTAAAAAGTGAGAGGATGCCTGAAAAATGGAGAAAAAGTTTTTTGGTACTGATTTTTAAGAATAAGGGTGATGTGCAGAGCTGTAGTAACTGCAGAGGGATTAAACTGATCAGTCACAGCATGAAGTTATGGGAAAGAGTATTGGAAGCTAGGTTAAGAAGGGAGGTGATGATTAGTGATCAGCAGTATGTCTTCATGCCAGGAAAGAGCACTATAGATGCGATGTTTGCTGTGAGAGTGTTGATGGAGAAGTACAGAGAAGTTCAGAAGGAGTTGCATTGTGTTTTTGTGGATTTAGAGAAAGCATATGACAGGGTGCCTAGAGAGGAGTTGTGGTATTGTATGAAGAAGTCGGGAGTGTCAGAGAAGTATGTAAGAGTGGTACAGGATATGTACAAGGATAGTGTGACAGTGTTGAGGTCTGCGGTGGGAGTGATGGATGCGTTTAAGGTGGAGGTGGGATTACATCAAGGATCAGCTCTGAGCCCTTTCTTATTTGCAATGGTGATGGACAGGTTGACAGACGAGATCAGACAGGAGTCCCCGTGGACTATGATGTTTGCAGATGACATTGTGATCTGTAGTGAGAGTAGGGAACAGGTGGAGGAGACCCTGGAGAGGTGGAGATATGCTCTAGACAGAAGAGGAATGTAAGTCAGCAGGACTAAGACAGAATATATGTGTGTAAATGAGAGGGAGGATAGAGGAATGGTGAGGATGCAGGAGTAGAGGTGGCGAAGGTGGATGAGTTTAAATACTTGGGATCAACAGTTCAGAGTAATGGTGAGTGTGGAAGAGATGTGAAGAAGAGAGTACAGGCAGGATGGACTGGGTGGAGAAGAGTGTCAGGAGTGATTTGTGACAGACGAGTACCAGTAAGAGTGAAAGGGAAGGTCTACAAGAGGGTAGTGAGACCAGCTATATTATATGGGTTGGAGACAGTAGCATTGACAAAAGGCAGGAGTCAGAGCTTGACATGGCAGAGTTGAAGATGTTAAGATTTGCACTGGGTGTGATGAGGATGGACAGGATTAGGAATAAGTATATTAGAGGGTCAGCCCAGGTTGGAAGGTTTGGAGACAAAGCCAGAGAGGCAAGATTACATTGGTTTGGACATGTGCTGAGGAGGGATGCAGAGTATATTGGGAAAAAGATGCTAAGGATGAAGCTGCCAGGTAACAGGAAAAGAGGAAGGCCTAAGATACGGTTTATGGATGTGGTGAGAGAGGACATGCAGGTGGTTGGTGTGACAGAGCAAGATGCAGAGGACAGGAAGAAATGGAAACAGTTGATCTGCTGTGGTACCCCTAACGGGAGCAGCCGAAATAAGAAGAAGAAGAAGAAGACTCTCAGGAGTGATATTCCTGCCTCTGGGCTGTTTTGTATGAATATCCTCTTGCATGGAGTTACTGAACCCTGAGTTTATACTGCATTATTCGATGCAGTAGCTACACAGTTGCTAGGCACCATTTTTACTTCATGGCTGATACAGAGATTCTTGATGGATTTGCATACTCTCCTGCTAAGTAATTAATTACATTTCACTGCCTAGTAGCAACCCCAACATCACACTAGTTTTGAAATGTATTCAAACCCAGATATTGCAAACATTCCAATTAGTTGTAATCCATACTATCTTAAAGTTTTAATTTAATTTATGCTGTCTCATTTCATACTTAATTAGAATAATTTCCCTGTAGTGGATTCAGCAGTTGAAACAGTGGTAAATGGAGAGCAAACATAAAAGGAGAGCAAAAATGTAGATTTCTTTATTAATTATTTTTGCACCCACAGGATCTACCATTTGCAATATCTGCCCTAAATATATATTCAGGATTAGTGAGATGATGGGGGTTGCTGCTGGGCAGTGAATGTAGTTAGTTAGCTGTAATGATATACTTTGCTGCTGCTAAATTCTTATGCTACCGACATAATAATCATATGGTATTTATGAACAGAGGTTTTCCTTTCCCTTCTCTATTGTAGCTACCAGTGGATACAATCTTTTTCAGGAAATGAATTTAGAGTGAGATAATTTTGTCTTTACCGAAGGTTGTATATGAACTGCATCATGTCTCTTAGTCAAAGGTAGTGCAAGTGAAATGACAAGGCTTACTACCCACCCTTTATCTTGCATTCTCCTCCCCTACCTGAACCCAGGAGAAGACATCTGAAAAATTAAAATCTCCAAAGGAGACACAGATATAACATAGTAAATGTAAAGACTCAACAAAGAAAAATATTTTTGCTTATTGCTTTAACTATGGTGTTAAAATGTATTAAGCAAATATTCTAAAATATTTGCATTTGAGACAGTGTTAGTGCTCATACTTTTAGGATCACTATCACTAACTATTCCTTTTGTTTAGATAATCTACCCATAAAATAGCTGATTGACATATCTCTCAACCTCTTAGCATAAAATAATGGGGGGGACGACAAAGCCTAAAAACAGAGATGGGTTTTAAATATTGTTCTTATAAACTTAGAAAGTTGATAGAGTAACAGGCTTTGTGTTGGCATGCATTTTCTGCGGGATGTGAAGTCTGAAACTCAAATATATGCCATTATTTAGTGACTTCAATCCTCAGTGATTTGACAGAAAACCACATTTTTTATGAGGACCAGACCAAAAATATGAACAATATTCTGGAGATTGTGTGACAATCTGGACAACAGAGAGGTATGCTGACTGAAAAATTGGTGGAATTGAAAAGTAAGAAGAAAATGTAAGAAAACAAGAATGGGAAATAAACCAGTGTTAATTGTGTTACGGCTTCTCCCAGGAAAAGCAATACACTAGGCAAAGCAGCTCACCACATCAGGAAAGCAGCTCAAAACAAAGGTAAATGATAAATCCAAAATAAGTCACTTTGCCATCCCATCTCCTCCTGTAAGCTCCCTAATTAACTGATTAGACTACCTTCCTTAAACTTCCCTGTGGAGGTTGCTTAATGGGCAGATTTGGTTGATTGTTTTAGGAAATACCTACTGAAGGGAGGACTAGCTCCATTCAGCTATGATATACAACCCAAACCTACCCCATTCTCACCCCCACATCATTTCCTTTATAATTCTGCAACCACTCCTGCAAATTAATCAGCCACACCCACATCTCATACCACATACTTATAACTACTCCTTCATATACATACGCCTCCAAAATGCCTCCCTTAAATCCACTTATAATTAACCCTCTTATCCTAATAGCTTTATCAGTATTTCAGAATTACTGATAAAGTCCCACTACTTACCATGATGCCAAACTCTGTATTGTCAAGCATTCAAATAAATAACCATAGACAGTCCAAACCCTGGCCTATGAACATACTAAACTCACATACATAACCTGATAGCAGTTCGTAGTCCAGCTGCTCCTGTTTCTGTCAGGGTCATTAAAATTCACTATCAAAACTTATTATTTTTTCCTGAGAACATTACAAGCAGGAGGGATATGACTTAACCCTAGCCCACAAAATCTGACTAAGTCACATCAACACCTAACATGCACCTTCATACTAGCCTAGCAACCAAAGACAATATATCTCCTCTAGTGGAAATCAAGACCATAAAATAGCCTAAATGTGCCAAGCCTAAATAACAAATGGTCTTTCCTGGAATATTTCTGGATTGCAGAGAAGCCTCACATTATTGGACTCACTGAAACTTAGCAAAAGTACAATTTCTCTTCCTCCCAATTTGAGTCCATTTTCGCCCTACTTTTAAGTAACAGGCCAGGGGATATGCAAGGAGGTGGCGTGTCACTTCTAGGTAACAAAACATTAGCATCTTCCATCAAAAGAGCTTCCACTGCCAAAAACAATGGTAGAAGTCCTAGGTCTATCCTCATACAGCTGCATAAAATGATCATACAGTCATGCATATTACCATAATCTACATCCGTTTTCCCTCCTTTACATCTGATCTGCAGACAGAGCTTTCAAAGGTATTGCCTAACTAGAAACATAATAAAGCAATTCTAACGGAAGACTTTAACACCAATGCCAGTGCCCACCAAGGCCATGACTACAACAAAATGTTAGTATATCATGGCCGTGAACAAACAGTAAATAAGCCAACGAGGCCCAACCTACAAACCAGTAGCATCACCACCCTTGATCTATTTGTTACTATCATATTGTATTAAGTGATCATTGCACAATGATCTCCATCTGTTCATTCAAAATGGAAAGGAAACAATCTAAACTTACTATTTACAGACTTATACCCAACTTAAAACAGGGTCTCCTTTACACTCACCTTAAGGCCACAAACTGGACACAACTCTATAACTTAACAGTTGTTACTAAAGCTATCCACCATTTTATCAATAAGTTAAGAACCACACAATATTTATTTTTCCTTCACGTCACAAGATGTAAAATGGGCCATTCATGCCCATGTCTCTCTAGGAAGTTAAAGAAACTTCTAAATACTAGAGACAAAGCCAGAAAGGTTTGGAAATAAAATCTTTCCAATGAACAATTGCATAGATTACCCCACTCTACATAAAAAAGCTAGAACCTCCACTAATTTTGTCAAAACAAGTTTTCTAAGGAATAGGCAAGAGAGATTTGCACCATGCCCCAAACAGTTTTGGAAAGAGATAAAAGTCTTAACAGGAGGCATAACTGATTCCTTGCAAATGACAGACTACTTACCTCCGCAAAGAACTCTAATGTTCCTAGCAACTGTACAGCACTCCTGATAAGTACCATTCAAGAAATAATCAACAAATTCTCCCCAATACCATCTAACGTAAATACCACCCTAGCATGGGAGGAAACAGATATGTGTACACTAGCACGATACAGCACAATATTTTACTTTACTCAGATAACAGTAAATGACATAGGCAAGACCCTGAACAATCTAGTCCAAAACTGCATCCCTCCTTCCTCAAAAAAGCATCCTCTCAAATAGTCAAACCCTTACACATGTTTACAACCTTTCACGCACCTCTGAAGTTTTCTCTGAGCCTTCTAAACACTTTGTAATAATTCCTTTCCCAAAGACTAGCAACCAAAAGGAATTGAAAGACTACAGGCCCATTATAAATGTATGTCTTCATTTAAAAATTTCAAAGAAAATTCTCTAACATAGAACCTGCCTTCAGTAAATTGGCACCCTAGGAAGAAGGTTCCATACCCCCCCCCCCCCACACACACACACGCGATGCCTAACCTATCCAGGCCTACTCACACTATCCAGATTACTTTTTTCCTCTCTTTTTCTCACAGTTTGTCTAACTCTTCATTTTTTCCTGGAGTCATTAATTAATTCATTCCTTTGTTCAATATATTCTGTGGGGATAACAAGTTTAGTAAGCCAGGGGATCGCCCCCCAGAAGCCATGGAGGTTCTTAGATGCTCTGAGGTACATTTTACAGTTTTTTAAACAACCTTTTTCTTCCAGTGATTGTCTGAATAAAAACCACGATCAAAGAAAGAAATTCAGTCTTACTCTTCGACTTTGTTTTTTCCGGCAACCTTTTAGCACAGCCTAACTAACAAGACTGCAATGTAATAACTGTAGAAGAAATACTTGTATTAAGATGGAGGTCTATGGGTTCTCCAGAAGCCATATGGTTTCTAGTTGCTCTGAGATGCATTTTACAGTTTTTTAAAAAACCTCTTCATCCAACAATGGCCTGAATAAAAGCCATGATTATTTTTATTGTATTTTACATTTATTGACCGGGCTAGTCCAGCTGGATATATGTCCATTTTCAGTGGAGGCCCCGGGGAAAAAACAAATTACACAACAACATAAAAAAGAGACAAAGAAAAGACAATAACAGTATTTAATTTGGTACATAAGTTATAGTACAATAGTACTATTTATATATATATTATTTTATATTTCAGTAGGAAAAAGGAAAAATATCTAAGATGAATAAGATAAATACAATTGCATTAGAAATGGTGAAATGGTGTAGTTTATAACATATTACAAATATTACAAAATTAGATACACCTAGTAATTTATACTTAAGGTCACATAAAACCCTAAAAAAAAAACTAAAGAGAGAAAGAGAGATTAAAATAGAGTGAGTAACAGAAACAAAGGAGGATTTCTAGTGATCTTTAACAACATAGGTTTTTTATAATAAGTGAAAGGTGTTGATCATGACAGTATATACATATTTACATGAAAGAAAAAAGGAAGGGAAGGTAACCTAAGGAAGTGAAATTAGTGAGATGACACAAGATCATGATCATGGGAGGCTAGGAGTTGGCTTGGTTAAGTTAAGTGTCAGTTGCTTAGGGGGTAGGGTTACACAAGGGAGGTGATGTGGCAGCTTGGTAGGCTTAAGCTGAGCTGGTTTAAGCTGACTTTTAGGATTGAGGACTAGCTGGCTTGAGGAGGCTGTTACTGGGAACTACTGTATGTATACCTAGGTGTTTGGAGCTTAAGTTGTTGGATTTTTGGTTTTTGTACAAGTAGGTTTATTAAGCTGAGAGGTTATTATAGGGTTATAGAATGAAATGCAGCCTTCTTCTTCAACTTTGCTTTTTCCTGCATCCTTTCAACACACCCTAAGTGACCAAAACTACCCTATAATAACAAACCTAAGCTGGGGAATCTGGGAACTGCTAGGCACCTAGAAGTCATGGGGTTACAGATTTTCTAGAGGTGCATTCTAAATCTTTTTCCTAAATATTCTGATCCAGTGATGGCCTGAGGAAAAGTTGTGCATACAGAAAAAAAATTGGTGATCTTTTACATTACGACACACCATTGTAGTTAGCACAGGTGTGGGCAGTGCTGACTTGATGGACAGCCATACAGGGTTGTCACATTTCTGTGTTTGCTGGTGGGATGATTGATCAGCCTTATTCTTTTTACATTAAGGTGTCATAAAGTAAACGATTTCTGAGATGATAACCTACATAAACCAGGAGGGGGGGGGCTGCCACTTCCTACACCCACTGTGCATAATTTTAAGAGATTTGCACTGCTGTTGTGGGGGGGTGGTGCATGGAACAGAAGCCCTCAGTGTATGTTATGCTGTCTGTCTTTTAAAATCTGACATCTCCTACAGCACAATAAAGCAATAACAATAATAATAATTCCAATAAGTATTATCCTCTGAATAAACTGCCCTTTAAGTGGATGGCAATCATCCTGAATCCTTGCAGACTTGTGTCGCCCTACGTCACATAGGGACAGCATTTGTTACTGCACTGTTGTGCCCTAAATAAACAATTGCCAGAAATTCAATTCTACTTTTTTATTTCAAAGAAGAAATACATTTCATCTAACTTTTTAATGCTCAAAGCTGGCCAAAGACTGGTTCACAATAAACTAAAAAGAAAAATGCTTGTGAGGATACAGATATTATATGTGGAAACAGTACCTGTCCCCTGACGCGCGCGCGCGCGCGCACACACACACACACACACACACACACACACACACACACACACACACACATCACACACACACACACACCTCAAAATAGGTAGTCGCTTTTTGCATATCTCCATCTGAAGTTGAATTGGGATTAAAATTAAGGAGCAAAAACCCACAGTCGTATTTCAAGCTGCTGTTGTCAATTTTATGTACAGCATGCCTCCTCACCCCTACTCCCCAAATGACAACAACCTCCTGTGTAGTCTTGTGATGTCAGACTGAGACAAACTGAAAAAAAACAAACAGAACATAACATATTTCCTGTCAGGCATGTGCAAACAGCATGCTTATTTACTTACATTCTTCTGACAGATAGCCACCTGAATATGCATCAGATGTTTTATCAGGAGAAAAAAGAAAAAAAGATTACAGTAATGTTTCTAACTCGTTACTTCTACAGGCAGTACAAGTTACAGTGACCCCCATCCACCTCCCTTAAGTTTGTGAGGAAAATTAAAGAAATGATCACACTGTCACCGGCCCAACATGAGAGACAGTGACCTCGTGACCTCTGAGGTTTAAGAGGAATGTTAAAGAAACAGTGACATTGTCCCCAGCCCCCATACAAGTACAGCAATCTTCTGTGCATACCTATAAGCAGGGATGGTTTTAGATACATATCCCTTATTTTTTTAATTAATTGTTTTTAGACACGACCAAACAGGTATAGCAACTTCTATGTACAATGCAGACATCCGATTGTGATAAAAGAGAATTACCATGAATTGTATTTCACCTTTGTTCTAAACAAACAGTTGCCGCACATCAAAATATTGCACCGTGCTTCAAAGAATCACATTAGTTCTGCAAAGCCAAATTAATAAGGAAACAGAAACAGGCAGCTAGTCATTTCCTTCACACAGAGCAATTCTGCCTATCCTGTCACAATATAGCATGGTGTCCAGTTAAGTAGGCCACCCTACATCTCAAAAATGCACAGTAGTCCTGCAAAGCCAGACATGGACTGTTGTAAACTGAGCAGATGTCAAGAGGGTCAGCTACTTTTAACCAGTTAACCCCACCACCACCTAGTAGTTATTGCCACAATGGCTGATGGCTATATAATATTATTTCACTTCCACGGTCCCCACAAACAAGTTGCCATCATGCTAAAGTATTTCAATCAAATTGCTCCACACAAACCGCAAAGCCAGAAATATTGTCAGAAATTTCTGGTTGATCACTGCCAGGAATGTTGTAAAAATAGTGATAGCACTTTGATATATCTCACCTAGAATTGTAGCCAGGAATTTCTATTTTGTATACCTAGGGTCATAGTAACGCCTCTTACTGCCTCATTTCAAATTACAAATGCACACATACCTTTAAATATTATCCCATACCCACATAATAAATGTATGTTTATTCTACAATTTCAAAAAGCATTCCTTTTGAGCTGATGACTGCTTATTTCCCCTGTACTTTGTGTGAAAAAAATGTATTCAGCTGAGTACAAAGAGTATATGCCTGCATACACCTTTGCTCTCATCACCACACCACTTCTCTCATCTCAGATGTCCACACAAAGCCAGAAATATTGTCAAAGATATCTGGTTGATCGCTGTGAATGTTATTGTAAAATAGCATACTTATTTTAATGCACTATTACTCTTATCTCAACTAGCCACACAAATAACTAAGCCAAAAATATTGCCAAAGTATATCTGATTGATCACTGCCAGAATTATCTGAAAATAATTGGAGCACTAATTCATGGTGCCATTCCTTGTACACTATCTATAATTCTGAAGACTTAGGCAATCACCTAGTTTTCCAGTGTCTAACATTTGACTGTCTCTACAAATATGGCCTCCTCTGTAACACCCAACATGATTTCTGGAATGCCCTCAGTATTATGACAGCATTTTTTAGAGCAACAGACATCATCTTCAGTAGCAGGAATAACTCCCTTCTAACAGATGGTGTATTCATTGACATGATTAGGGTCTTTGAAACTATGGACCAACACTATTCTTTTACAAGAATTGTAAATTTAACTTGGTCTGCAGTAGTACTATAGTCCAAAAGTTACCTGCAAAATAGAACCTTCCAAGTTCAGTTCAATAATACCAGTCAGAAACTGGAACTCTCAACAATAGGATCCCATAAGGATCAGTCTTGGGGCGTTATTATTTTTGGACATCATTAATGATATTGTCTATGAAATTTTCAGACTCAATCTGGTTATGTAATCTGATGATCTATTGCTTCTAGAATGTAACCATATAATATATGGGGCAGCTCAGTGGTGCAATGGTTAACATTGTCACCTCAAAGCAAGAGGTTCAATTCTCTGCTGGGGTGCTTTCTATGCAGAGTCTGCATGTCCTTCCTACATTCAAGTGAGTTTCCTTTGGGTGCTCCAGTTTCCTTCCACATTTTAAAGACATGCATTTCTCCCCTAGTCTCCACTGAAATGGGTTCTTTTCCAGTAAATAAATATCTATCTGTCTATATAATTTCTCTCTATATCAATATAGATAGATGTACACATGCACATTACTTTTAATGTTTGCACGTAGATGTTGAATAACCTTCCAATTATTTAAAATTAACTTGTATTTTTATGTGATCTGTTTGGGATAATAACACTGATAACAATGTACAGCTAACACTTTTTACGTTTTCATTGCTATACTATTAGCTTAGCATTATAGGTTCATAAGTATTAGTAGGCTATTTATCTGTAAGGATCTTAAGAAACCTAGCCTTACATTAATATGATCATTTTTAGCCCTTATATATTTTGCATACAAGTAACCAGGAGGTGGGCCGAACAGTGATACACTGGGACATTTACATGTTGCCCATATCCATCAGATATTGGGGTAATTACCCAGTAGTGAATTTGTGGTTACCCAGGCATTTGTCCAAATTACATTTCAATAGAGTAAAAGATGCACTTTACTTCATCTGGAGTGGAAATGGTTGCACAGAAATCTTATTCTCTTTGATACAAACCTATCCCTCCAACATTTTCTATTTAATTTGTAAAACAGATTGGGATCCCTTAAATGCATGTTGATGATACCAGTGGACTTGTGATGTGTAATAGGTCTGATATCTATTGAAGCTCTATAGGAAAGGCAGAGATCTCCTCCCACTAGCCTGAATGACACTGAGAGGAGGGACAAGGTCTTGAGATGATCTACATACCTTTTAATGATTTAGATCCTTGATATTTTTAGTGAGAAAGTGTTGTGGTCACTCCATTTGTGACAAGTGCTTGGACAGGTATACATTGAAAGGGGCATTATACTCAATGGTTGGCCTAATGGGTACTGCGTACACTGGAATAGCTACAGCCCTGGATCTTCACACTGTACTTTTAGATATAAGCTGTGCAGTAAAAAACGCCTTTCTTACAACAGTAAGTGGATATCTGGTGATCAGATGACAGTTCATTGTTGATATAGGTTCCCAGATCACTAACTATGGTATCAGTTATCCGGGGTGTGATGTCAATGTGATAATTACAAGGGGAGTCATGCTTGCTGAAGGATACAATTATGCACTTCTTGGCATTTAGTTTTAGTTCATGGTTTTTTCATTGCTGAAGGATACAATTATGCACTTCTTGGCATTTAGTTTTAGTTCATGGTTTTGCATCATCTGTTTGCGTGGAGCAGGGTGTGACCTCTGAGGAGTTTATGGTGGCACCAAGTCTGCAGTGATCTGTAAACTTAGTCAACCACAAACTCTTTAACATTAGATTTGACCTCTGAGAGTTGAATACCAAAGAGGAGTGGCCCAAGGACTGAATCCTGGGGTACACCACTAGTGACGGGTCTTTTGGAAGAGACATAGCTACACATCCTAACTCCCTGGCTTATATTTGTAAGCCAATGTGATATCCAGTGAGTTACATTGACATTGACGTTTACAGTACCAGAGTATGAGACTTTGCGATGCCTAGATATGTGGTGCACACTGTTTTGCCCTTGCATTGCTGACCTGAGTGTGAAATCATGTTGAAGACTTTGCAATGTCTAGATATGTGGTGTGCACTGTTTTGCCCTTGCATTGCTGACCTGAGTGTGAAATCATGTTGAAGACTTTGCAATGTCTAGATATGTGATGTGCACTGTTTTGCCCTTGCATTGCTGACCTGAGTGTGAAATCATGTTGAAGACTTTGCAATGTCTAGATATGTGGTGTGCACTGTTTTGCCCTTGCATTGCTGACCTGATTGTGAAATCATGTTGAAGATTTTGCAATGTCTAGATATGTGGTGTGCACTGTTTTGCCCTTGCATTGCTGACCTGAGTGTGAAATCATGTTGAAGACTTTACGATGTCTAGATATGTGGTGTGTACTGTTTTGCCCTTGCATTGCTGACCTGAGTGTGAAATCATGTTGAAGACTTTGCAATGTCTATATATGTGGTGTGCACTGTTTTGCCCTTGCATTGCTGACCTGAGTGTGAAATCATGTTGAAGACTTTGCAATGTCTAGATATGTGGTGTGCACTGTTTTGCCCTTGCATTGCTGACCTGAGTGTGAAATCATATTGAAGACTTTGCGATGTCTAGATATGTGGTGTGCACTGTTTTGCCCTTGCATTGCTGACCTGAGTGTGAAATCATGGTTGAAGACTTTGCGTTGTCTAGATATGTGATGTGCACTGATTTGTGCTTGCATTGCTGCAGAAACTGTTTTGAGGAAGTTAACCATGTTATGTAGGCTGGACCTGCTGTTGGCAAATCTGAACTAGGTTGAGGTGAGAGTCTGTAGGTTACCTACATTTATATATATTCATTCTGTAATGATCCTTCCCATACCCATACAGATGGGATTGCTTTGAATTATGGGTCTATAATTACCCATGTCCCTTGAAGCCCCACCAAGGGAATAACTGTTGCTATCCTCCATTTACCTGGTACAAAACCTGTTTAAGGCTAATATTGAATAGCTTCTGAAGGGGATCAGACAAGTCATGTTATATTGCCCCACAGACATAGTATTCTTAGCTTTAGACAGCTCCTTGAGAACTTGTTTTTGGGTGATTTGAGTAGGGGATGTGTATGTGAATATGTGATCTGAGAATATTGGAAGGGAGGGTGGTGAATTTCAAGCTAAATTTGTCCACTAGTATATTGACTATGTCCTCTGGGTCTGAGTATGTTATATCATTTACTATTTATTGCTGGGCAATGTGTCTAACATTTTAACATAAATAAAGAAGGCTTTGTTGTCTTTCACCCAGGATAAATCTGGGATATGACATTTGCAGTGACAATTTCCCTGTACATACTTAAGTGCATGTTTGTGTTGTAAGTGAATTCCAGGTTGCATAGCAACAAGCAGGATTAAGACATCTGATATGAAAGAACACTATAAAGTGTGGATCATTTTATAGTAAATGTTTAATAGTGCATGAGTTCTACAGGGGAACGCTACGAGTGTTCGAAGATAATTTCCTTGATGCCAGGGACTCGAGTATCTTTTAGTCCATGTGGGCAGCTGCTTGTGCTCGAACACAAACATAAGTTCAGCCAAACAGCTGCTTATGCTAACTGTACCTACTCACGTCCAAGGTAAAGAAGTTCTTGTGAGCTAGATACGTCAGGAAGGGGAGTTTTACCTTTAGCAAATAATTGGAACTTTAGATTAAGGGAGGGAATTTGGATTTTAGGTTTAGGGAATAATTGTGGACTTTAGGGTTATGGGGGGAAGGGATTCTTAAGTTTAGGGAGGAGAA